>NW_028116601.1:0-76950 GCF_964273445.1 Streptopelia decaocto | reverse complement strand
GGACTTTGAAAAAATTTCAACTGGAATTTTAGCAATTTTTTTATGTGAAATTGTAAACATGTGGACATGGATTTTGAAAATTCTAGAGAGAATTTTAAAAGCTTCAAGAGAATTTCCACAATTTTGAGAGGGATTTGAAAAGTTTCAATGGGAATGGGAAGAATTGGGACAAAAATTGGAAAATTTTTAAGGGACTTTGAAAAAATTGCAACTGGAATTTTAGCCATTTTTTGACGTGAAATTGTAAACATGTGGACATGGATTTTGAAAATTCTAGAGAGAATTTTAAAAGCTTCAACAGAATTTCCACAATTTGGAGAGGGATTTGAAAAGTTTCAATGGAATGGGAAGAATTGGGACAAAAATTGGAAAATTTTGAAGGGACTTTGAAAAAATTTCAACTGGAATTTTAGCCATTTTGACGTGAAAATTGTAA
This sequence comes from Streptopelia decaocto, assembly GCF_964273445.1. Classification (NCBI taxonomy): domain Eukaryota; kingdom Metazoa; phylum Chordata; class Aves; order Columbiformes; family Columbidae; genus Streptopelia; species Streptopelia decaocto. Next base: position 76,514 of record NW_028116601.1, on the reverse strand, counting down.
ACATGTGGACATGGATTTTGAAAATTCTAGAGAGAATTTAAAAAGCTTCAACAGAATTTCCACAGTTTGAGAGGGATTTGAAAAGTTTCAATGGGAATGGGAAGAATTGAGACGAAAATTGGAAAGTTTTTAAGGGACTTTGAAAAAATTTCAACTGGCATTTTAGCAATTTTGACGTGAAAATGTAGACATGTTGAAGTGGATTTTGAAAATTCTAGAGAGAAGTTTCAAACTTTCAACGAGATTTCAACAATTTTGAGAGGGATTTGAAAAGTTTCAATGGGAATGGAAGAATTGGGACAAAAATTGGAAAATTTTTAAGGGACTTTGAAAAAATTGCAACTGGAATTTTAGCCATTTTTTGACGTGAAATTGTAAACATGTGGACATGGATTTTTGAAAATTCTAGAGAGAATTTTAAAAGCTTCAACAGAATTTCCACAATTTTGAGAGGGACTTGAAAAGTTTCAATGGGAATGGGAAGAATTGGGACAAAAATTGGAAAATTTTTAAGGGACTTTGAAAAAATTTCAACTGGAATTTTAGCCATTTTTTTGACGTGAAATTGTAAACATGTGGCCATGGATTTTGAAAATTCTAGAGAGAATTTTAAAAGCTTCAAGAGAATTTCAACAATTTTGAGAGGGATTTGAAAAGTTTCAATGGGAATGGAAATAATTGGGACAAAATTGGAAAATTTTTCAGGGACTTTGAAAAATTGCAACTGAATTTTAGCCATTTCTTGACGTGAAATTGTAACATGTGGCCATGGATTTTGAAAATTCTAGAGAGAATTTTAAAAGCTTCAAGAGAATTTCAACAATTTTGAGAGGGATTTGAAAGTTTCAATGGGAATGGGAAGAATTGGGACAAAATTGGAAATTTTTAAGGGACTTTGAAAAAATTTCAACTGGAATTTTAGCAATTTTGACGTGAAATTTTAAACATTTGAAGTGGATTTTAAAAATTCTAGAGAGAAGTTTCAAACTTTCAATAGGATTTCAACAGTTTGAGAGGGATTTGAAAAGTTTCAATGGGAATGGGAGGAATTGGGACAAAATTGGAAAATTTTAAGGGACTTTGAAAAAATTTCAACTGGAATTTTAGCCATTTTTTTATGTGAAATTGTAAACATGTGGACATGGGATTTTGAAAATTCTAGAGAGAATTTTAAAAGCTTCAACAGAATTTCCACAATTTTGAGAGGGATTTGAAAAGTTTCAATGGGAATGGGAAGAATTGGGACAAAATTGGAAAATTTTTAAGGGACTTTGAAAAAATTTCAACTGGAATTTTAGCCATTTTTGACGTGAAATTGTAAACATGTGGACATGGATTTTGAAAATTCTAGAGAGAATTTTAAAATCTTCAACAGAATTTCAACAATTTTGAGAGGATTTGAAAAGTTTCAATGGGAATGGGAAGAATTGGGACAAAAATTGGAAAATTTTTAAGGGACTTTGAAAAAATTTCCACTGGAATTTTAGCCATTTTTTGACGTGAAATTGTAAACATGTGGACATGGATTTTGAAAATTCTAGAGAGAATTTTAAAAGCTTCAAGAGAATTTCAACAATTTTGAGAGGGATTTGAAAGTTTCAATGGGAATGGGAAGAATTGGGACAAAAATTGGAGAATTTTTAAGGGACTTTGAAAAAATTTCAACTGGAATTTTAGCCATTTTTTGACGTGAAATTGTAAACATGTGGACATGGATTTTGAAAATTCTAGAGAGAATTTTAAAAGCTTCAACAGAATTTCCACAGTTTTGAGAGGGATTTTGAAAAGTTTCAATGGGAATGGGAAGAATTGGACAAAAATTGGAAAATTTTTCAGGGACTTTGAAAAAATTTCAACTGGAATTTTAGCCATTTTTGACGTGAAATTGTAAACATGTGGACATGGATTTTGAAAATTCTAGAGAGAATTTTAAAAGCTTCACAGAATTTCAACAATTTGGAGAGGGATTTGAAAAGTTTCAATGGGAATGGGAAGAATTGGGACAAAAATTGGAAAATTTTTAAGGGACTTTGAAAAAAATTTCAACTGGAATTTTAGCCATTTTTTGACGTGAAATTGTAAACATGTGGCAGTGGATTTTGAAAATTCTAGAGAGAATTTTAAAAGCTTCAAGAGAATTTCAACAATTTTGAGAGGGATTTGAAAAGTTTCAATGGGAATGGGAAGAATTGGGACAAAAATTGGAAAATTTTGAAGGGACTTTGAAAAAATTTCAACTGGAATTTTGCCATTTTGACGTGAAATTGTAAACATGTGGCCATGGATTTTGAAAATTCTAGAGAGAATTTTAAAAGCTTCAACAGAATTTCCACAGTTTTGAGAGGGATTTGAAAAGTTTCAATGGGAATGGGAAGAATTGAGACAGAAATTGGAAAGTTTTTAAGGGACTTTGAAAAAATTTCAACTGGCATTTTAGCAATTTTGACGTGAAATGTAAGACATGTGGACATGGATTTTGAAAATTCTAGAGAGAATTTTAAAAGCTTCAAGAGAATTTCAACAATTTTGAGAGGATTTGAAAAGTTTCAATGGGAATGGGAAGAATTGCGACAAAAATTGGAAAATTTTTAAAGGACTTTGAAAAAATTTCAACTGGAATTTTAGCCATTTTTTACGTGAAATTGTAAACATGTTGAAGTGGATTTTGAAAATTCTAGAGAGAATTTTAAAAGCTTCAAGAGAATTTCAACAATTTTGAGAGGGATTTGAAAAGTTTCAATGGGAATGGGGAAGAATTGGGAGAAAAATTGGAAAATTTTTCAGGGACTTTGAAAAAATTTCAACTGGAATTTTAGCCATTTTTTGACGTGAAATTGTAAACATGTGGCCATGGATTTTGAAAATTCTAGAGAGAATTTTAAAAGCTTCAACAGAATTTCAACAATTTTGAGAGGGATTTGAAAAGTTTCAATGGGAATGGGAAGAATTGGGACAAAAATTGGAAAATTTTTAAGGGACTTTGAAAAAATTTCAACTGGAATTTTAGCAATTTTTTTATGTGAAATTGTAAACATGTGGCCATGGATTTTGAAAATTCTAGAGAGAATTTTAAAAGCTTCAAGAGAATTTCAACAATTTGAGAGGGATTTGAAAAGTTTCAATGGGAATGGGAAGAATTGGGACAAAAATTGGAAAATTTTTAAGGGACTTTGAAAAAATTTCACTGGAATTTTAGCCATTTTGTTACGTGAAATTGTGAACATGTTGAAGTGGATTTTGAAAATTCTAGAGAGAATTTTAAAAGCTTCACAGAATTTCAACAATTTTGAAAGGGATTTGAAAAGTTTCAATGGGAATGGGAAAAATTGGGACAAAAATTGGAAAATTTTTAAGGACTTTGAAAAAATTTCAACTGGAATTTTAGCCATTTTTTGACGTGAAATTGTAAACATGTTGAAGTGGATTTTGAAAATTCTAGAGAGAATTTTAAAAGCTTCAACAGAATTTCAACAATTTTGAGAGGGATTTGAAAAGTTTCAATGGGAATGGGAAGAATTGGGACAAAAATTGGAAAATTTTTAAGGGACTTTGAAAAATTTCAACTGGAATTTTAGCAATTTTTTTATGTGAAATTGTAAACATGTGGCCATGGATTTTGAAAATTCTAGAGAGAATTTTAAAAGTTTCAACAGAATTTCAACAATTTTGAGAGGATTTGAAAAGTTTCAATGGGAATGGGAAGAATTGCGACAAAAATTGGAAAATTTTTAAAGGACTTTGAAAAAATTTCAACTGGAATTTTAGCCATTTTTTACGTGAAATTGTAAACATGTTGAAGTGGATTTTGAAAATTCTAGAGAGAATTTTAAAAGCTTCAACAGAATTTCAACAATTTTGAGAGGGATTTGAAAGTTTCCATGGGAATGGGAAGAATTGGGACAAAAATTGGAAAATTTTTAAGGGACTTTGAAAAAATTTCAACTGGAATTTTAGCCATTTTTTGACGTGAAATTGTAAACATGTGGCCATGGATTTTGAAAATTCTAGAGAGAATTTTAAAAGCTTCAACAGAATTTCAACAATTTTGAGAGGGATTTGAAAAGTTTCAATGGGAATGGGAAGAATTGGGACAAAAATTGGAAAATTTTTAAGGGACTTTGAAAAAATTTCAACTGGAATTTTAGCCATTTTTTGACGTGAAATTGTAAACATGTTGAAGTGGATTTTGAAAATTCTAGAGAGAATTTTAAAAGCTTCAACAGAATTTCAACAATTTTGAGAGGGATTTGAAAAGTTTCAATGGGAATGGGAAGAATTGGGACAAAAATTGGAAAATTTTTAAGGGACTTTGAAAAAATTTCAACTGGAATTTTAGCCATTTAGTTACGTGAAATTGTAAACATGTGGACATGGATTTTGAAAATTCTAGAGAGAATTTAAAAGCTTCAACAGAATTTCAACAATTTTGAGAGGGATTTGAAAAGTTTCAATGGGAATGGGAAGAATTGGGACAAAAATTGGAAAATTTTTAAGGGACTTTGAAAAATTTCAACTGGAATTTTAGCCATTTTTTGACGTGAAATTGTAAACATGTTGAAGTGGATTTTGAAAATTCTAGAGAGAATTTTAAAAGCTTCAAGAGAATTTCAACAATTTTGAGAGGGATTTGAAAAGTTTCAATGGGAATGGGAAGAATTGGGACAAAAATTGGAAAATTTTTAAGGGACTTGAAAAAATTTCAACTGGAATTTTGGCCATTTTTTTACGTGAAATTGTAAACATGTGGCCATGGATTTTGAAAATTCTAGAGAGAATTTTAAAAGCTTCAACAGAATTTCAACAATTTTGAGAGGGATTTGAAAAGTTTCAATGGGAATGGGAAGAATTGGGACAAAAATTGGAAAATTTTTAAGGGACTTTGAAAAAATTTCAACTGGAATTTTAGCCATTTTTTTACGTGAAATTGTAAACATGTGGACATGGATTTTGAAAATTCTAGAGAGAATTTAAAAGCTTCAAGAGAATTTCAACAATTTTGAGAGGGATTTGAAAAGTTTCAATGGGAATGGGAAGAATTGCGACAAAAATTGGAAAATTTTTAAAGGACTTTGAAAAAATTTCAACTGGAATTTTAGCCATTTTTTACGTGAAATTGTAAACATGTTGAAGTGGATTTTGAAAATTCTAGAGGAATTTTAAAAGCTTCAAGAGAATTTCAACAATTTTGAGAGGGATTTGAAAAGTTTCAATGGGAATGGGAAGAATTGGGAGAAAAATTGGAAAATTTTTCAGGGACTTTGAAAAAAATTTCAACTGGAATTTTAGCCATTTTTTGACGTGAAATTGTAAACATGTGGCCATGGATTTTGAAAATTCTAGAGAGAATTTTAAAAGCTTCAACAGAATTTCAACAATTTTGAGAGGGATTTGAAAAGTTTCAATGGGAATGGGAAGAATTGGGACAAAAATTGGAAAATTTTTAAGGGACTTTGAAAAAATTTCAACTGGAATTTTAGCAATTTTTTTATGTGAAATTGTAAACATGTGGCCATGGATTTTGAAAATTCTAGAGAGAATTTTAAAAGCTTCAAGAGAATTTCAACAATTTTGAGAGGGATTTGAAAAGTTTCAATGGGAATGGGAAGAATTGGGACAAAAATTGGAAAATTTTTAAGGGACTTTGAAAAAATTTCAACTGGAATTTTAGCCATTTTGTTACGTGAAATTGTGAACATGTTGAAGTGGATTTTGAAAATTCTAGAGAGAATTTTAAAAGCTTCAACAGAATTTCAACAATTTTGAAAGGGATTTGAAAAGTTTCAATGGGAATGGGAAAAATTGGGACAAAAATTGGAAAATTTTTAAGGACTTTGAAAAAATTTCAACTGGAATTTTAGCCATTTTTTGACGTGAAATTGTAAACATGTTGAAGTGGATTTGAAAATTCTAGAGAGAATTTTAAAAGCTTCAACAGAATTTCAACAATTTTGAGAGGGATTTGAAAAGTTTCAATGGGAATGGGAAGAATTGGGACAAAAATTGGAAAATTTTTAAGGGACTTTGAAAAAATTTCAACTGGAATTTTAGCAATTTTTTGACGTGAAATTGTAAACATGTGGCCATGGATTTTGAAAATTCTAGAGAGAATTTTAAAAGTTTCAAGAGAATTTCAACAATTTTGAAAGGGATTTGAAAAGTTTCAATGGGAATGGGAAGAATTGGGACAAAAATTGGAAAATTTTAAGGGACTTTGAAAAAATTTCAACTGGAATTTTAGCAATTTTTTTATGAGAAATTGTGAACATGTGGACATGGATTTTGAAAATTCTAGAGAGAATTTTAAAATCTTCAACAGAATTTCAACAATTTTGAGAGGGATTTGAAAAATTTCAATGGGAATGGGAAGAATTGGGACAAAAATTGGAAAATTTTTAAGGGACTTTGAAAAAATTTCAACTGGAATTTTAGCCATTTTTTGACGTGAAATTGTAAACATGTGGACATGGATTTTGAAAATTCTAGAGAGAATTTTAAAAGCTTCAAGAGAATTTCAACGATTTTGAGAGGGATTTGAAAAGTTTCAATGGGAATGGGAAGAATTGGGACAAAAATTGGAAAATTTTTAAGGGACTTTGAAAAATTTCAACTGGAATTTTAGCCATTTTTTTACGTGAAATTGTAAACATGTTGAAGTGGATTTTGAAAATTCTAGACAGAATTTTAAAAGCTTCAAGAGAATTTCAACGATTTTGAGAGGGATTTGAAAAGTTTCAATGGGAATGGGAAGAATTGGGACAAAAATTGGAAAATTTTTAAGGGACTTTGAAAAAATTTCAACTGGAATTTTAGCCATTTTGTTACGTGAAATTGTAAACATGTGGCCATGGATTTTGAAAATTCTAGAGAGAATTTTAAAAGCTTCAAGAGAATTTCAACAATTTTGAGAGGGATTTGAAAAGTTTCAATGGGAATGGAAGAATTGGGACAAAAATTGGAAAATTTTTAAGGGACTTTGAAAAAATTCCAACTGGAATTTTAGCAATTTTTTTATGTGAAATTGTAAACATGTGGACATGGATTTTGAAAATTCTAGAGAGAATTTTAAAAGCTTCAAGAGAATCTCAACAATTTTGAGAGGGATTTGAAAAGTTTCAATGGGAATGGGAAGAATTGCGACAAAAATTGGAAAATTTTTAAAGGACTTTGAAAAAATTTCAACTGGAATTTTAGCCATTTTTTACGTGAAATTGTAAACATGTTGAAGTGGATTTTGAAAATTCTAGAGAGAATTTTAAAAGCTTCAACAGAATTTCAACAATTTTGAGAGGGATTTGAAAAGTTTCAATGGGAATGGGAAGAATTGGGACAAAAATTGGAAAATTTTTAAGGGACTTTGAAAAAATTTCAACTGGAATTTTAGCCATTTTGTTACGTGAAATTGTAAACATGTGGCCATGGATTTTGAAAATTCTAGAGAGAATTTTAAAAGCTTCAAGAGAATTTCAACAATTTTGAGAGGGATTTGAAAAGTTTCAATGGGAATGGGAAGAATTGGGACAAAAATTGGAAAATTTTGAAGGGACTTTGAAAAAATTTCAACTGGAATTTTAGCCATTTTTTTACGTGAAATTGTAAACATGTGGCCATGGATTTTGAAAATTCTAGAGAGAATTTTAAAAGCTTCAACAGAATTTCAACAATTTTGAGAGGGATTTGAAAAGTTTCAATGGGAATGGGAAGAATTGGGACAAAAATTGGAAAATTTTTAAGGGACTTTGAAAAAATTTCAACTGGAATTTTATCCATTTTTTTACGTGAAATTATAAACATGTGGCCATGGATTTTGAAAATTCTAGAGAGAATTTTAAAAGCTTCAAGAGAATTTCAACAATTTTGGGAGGGATTTGAAAAGTTTCAATGGGAATGGGAAGAATTGGGACAAAAATTGGAAAATTTTTAAGGGACTTTGAAAAAATTTCAACTGGAATTTTAGCCATTTTGTTACGTGAAATTGTAAACATGTGGCCATGGATTTTGAAAATTCTAGAGAGAATTTTAAAAGCTTCAACAGAATTTCAACAATTTTGAGAGGGATTTGAAAAGTTTCAATGGGAATGGGAAGAATTGGGACAAAAATTGGAAAATTTTTAAGGGACTTTGAAAAAATTTCAACTGGAATTTTAGCCATTTTTTGACGTGAAATTGTAAACATGTGGACATGGATTTTGAAAATTCTAGAGAGAATTTTAAAAGCTTCAACAGAATTTCAACAATTTGAGAGGGATTTGAAAAGTTTCAATGGGAATGGGAAGAATTGGGACAAAAATTGGAAAATTTTGAAGGGACTTTGAAAAAATTTCAACTGGAATTTTAGCCATTTTGTTATGTGAAATTGTAAACATGTGGCCATGGATTTTGAAAATTCTAGAGAGAATTTTAAAAGCTTCAAGAGAATTTCAACAATTTTGAGAGGGATTTGAAAAGTTTCAATGGGAATGGGAAGAATTGCGACAAAAATTGGAAAATTTTTAAAGGACTTTGAAAAAATTTCAACTGGAATTTTAGCCATTTTTTACGTGAAATTGTAAACATGTTGAAGTGGATTTTGAAAATTCTAGAGAGAATTTTAAAAGCTTCAACAGAATTTCAACAATTTTGAGAGGGATTTGAAAAGTTTCAATGGGAATGGGAAGAATTGGGACAAAAATTGGAAAATTTTTAAGGGACTTTGAAAAAATTTCAACTGGAATTTTAGCCATTTTTTGACGTGAAATTGTAAACATGTGGACATGGATTTTGAAAATTCTAGAGAGAATTTTAAAAGCTTCAAGAGAATTTCAACAATTTTGAGAGGGATTTGAAAAGTTTCAATGGGAATGGGAAGAATTGGGACAAAAATTGGAAAATTTTTAAGGGACTTTGAAAAAATTTCAACTGGAATTTTAGCCATTTTTTGACGTGAAATTGTAAACATGTGGACATGGATTTTGAAAATTCTAGAGAGAATTTTAAAAGCTTCAACAGAATTTCAACAATTTTGAGAGGGATTTGAAAAGTTTCAATGGGAATGGGAAGAATTGGGACAAAAATTGGAAAATTTTTCAGGGACTTCGAAAAAATTTCAACTGGAATTTTAGCAATTTTTTTATGTGAAATTGTAAACATGTGGCCATGGATTTTGAAAATTCTAGAGAGAATTTTAAAAGCTTCAAGAGAATTTCAACAATTTTGAGAGGGATTTGAAAAGTTTCAATGGGAATGGGAAGAATTGGGACAAAAATTGGAAAATTTTTCAGGGACTTTGAAAAAATTTCAACTGGAATTTTAGCCATTTTTTGACGTGAAATTGTAAACATGTGGCCATGGATTTTGAAAATTCTAGAGAGAATTTTAAAAGCTTCAAGAGAATTTCAACAATTTTGAGAGGGATTTGAAAAGTTTCCATGGGAATGGGAAGAATTGGGACAAAAATTGGAAAATTTTTAAGGGACTTTGAAAAAATTTCAACTGGAATTTTAGCCATTTTTTTACATGAAATTGTAAACATATGGCCATGGATTTTGAAAATTCTAGAGAGAATTTTAAAAGCTTCAACAGAATTTCAACAATTTTGAGAGGGATTTGAAAAGTTTCAATGGGAATGGGAAGAATTGGGACAAAAATTGGAAAATTTTTAAGGGACTTTGAAAAAATTTCAACTGGAATTTTAGCCATTTTGTTACGTGAAATTGTAAACATGTGGCCATGGATTTTGAAAATTCTAGAGAGAATTTTAAAAGCTTCAACAGAATTTCAACAATTTTGAGAGGGATTTGAAAAGTTTCAATGGGAATGGGAAGAATTGGGACAAAAATTGGAAAATTTTTCAGGGACTTTGAAAAAATTTCAACTGGAATTTTGGCCATTTTTTTACGTGAAATTGTAAACATGTGGCCATGGATTTTGAAAATTCTAGAGAGAATTTTAAAAGCTTCAACAGAATTTCAACAATTTTGAGAGGGATTTGAAAAGTTTCAATGGGAATGGGAAGAATTGGGACAAAAATTGGAAAATTTTTAAGGGACTTTGAAAAAATTTCAACTGGAATTTTAGCCATTTTTTTACGTGAAATTATAAACATGTGGCCATGGATTTTGAAAATTCTAGAGAGAATTTTAAAAGCTTCAAGAGAATTTCAACAATTTTGAGAGGGATTTGAAAAGTTTCAATGGGAATGGGAAGAATTGGGACAAAAATTGGAAAATTTTTAAGGGACTTTGAAAAAATTTCAACTGGAATTTTAGCCATTTTGTTACGTGAAATTGTAAACATGTGGCCATGGATTTTGAAAATTCTAGAGAGAATTTTAAAAGCTTCAACAGAATTTCAACAATTTTGAGAGGGATTTGAAAAGTTTCAATGGGAATGGGAAGAATTGGGACAAAAATTGGAAAATTTTTAAGGGACTTTGAAAAAATTTCAACTGGAATTTTAGCCATTTTTTGACGTGAAATTGTAAACATGTGGACATGGATTTTGAAAATTCTAGAGAGAATTTTAAAAGCTTCAACAGAATTTCAACAATTTGAGAGGGATTTGAAAAGTTTCAATGGGAATGGGAAGAATTGGGACAAAAATTGGAAAATTTTTAAGGGACTTTGAAAAAATTTCAACTGGAATTTTAGCCATTTTGTTATGTGAAATTGTAAACATGTGGCCATGGATTTTGAAAATTCTAGAGAGAATTTTAAAAGCTTCAAGAGAATTTCAACAATTTTGAGAGGGATTTGAAAAGTTTCAATGGGAATGGGAAGAATTGCGACAAAAATTGGAAAATTTTTAAAGGACTTTGAAAAAATTTCAACTGGAATTTTAGCCATTTTTTACGTGAAATTGTAAACATGTTGAAGTGGATTTTGAAAATTCTAGAGAGAATTTTAAAAGCTTCAACAGAATTTCAACAATTTTGAGAGGGATTTGAAAAGTTTCAATGGGAATGGGAAGAATTGGGACAAAAATTGGAAAATTTTTAAGGGACTTTGAAAAAATTTCAACTGGAATTTTAGCCATTTTTTGACGTGAAATTGTAAACATGTGGACATGGATTTTGAAAATTCTAGAGAGAATTTTAAAAGCTTCAAGAGAATTTCAACAATTTTGAGAGGGATTTGAAAAGTTTCAATGGGAATGGGAAGAATTGGGACAAAATTGGAAAATTTTAAGGGACTTTGAAAAAATTTCAACTGGAATTTTAGCCATTTTTTGACGTGAAATTGTAAACATGTGGACATGGATTTTGAAAATTCTAGAGAGAATTTTAAAAGCTTTAACAGAATTTCTACAATTTTGAGAGGGATTTGAAAAGTTTCAATGGGAATGGGAAGAATTGGGACAAAAATTGGAAAATTTTTCAGGGACTTCGAAAAAATTTCAACTGGAATTTTAGCAATTTTTTTATGTGAAATTGTAAACATGTGGCCATGGATTTTGAAAATTCTAGAGAGAATTTTAAAAGCTTCAAGAGAATTTCAACAATTTTGAGAGGGATTTGAAAAGTTTCAATGGGAATGGGAAGAATTGGGACAAAAATTGGAAAATTTTTAAGGGACTTTGAAAAAATTTCAACTGGCATTTTAGCCATTTTTTTATGTGAAATTGTAAACATGTGGCCATGGATTTTGAAAATTCTAGAGAGAATTTTAAAAGCTTCAAGAGAATTTCAACAATTTTGAGAGGGATTTGAAAAGTTTCCATGGGAATGGAAGAATTGGGACAAAAATTGGAAAATTTTTAAGGGACTTTGAAAAAATTTCAACTGGAATTTTAGCCATTTTTTTACATGAAATTGTAAACATGTGGCCATGGATTTTGAAAATTCTAGAGAGAATTTTAAAAGCTTCAACAGAATTTCAACAATTTTGAGAGGGATTTGAAAAGTTTCAATGGGAATGGGAAGAATTGGGACAAAAATTGGAAAATTTTTAAGGGACTTTGAAAAAATTTCAACTGGAATTTTAGCCATTTTGTTACGTGAAATTGTAAACATGTGGCCATGGATTTTGAAAATTCTAGAGAGAATTTTAAAAGCTTCAACAGAATTTCAACAATTTTGAGAGGGATTTGAAAAGTTTCAATGGGAATGGGAAGAATTGGGACAAAAATTGGAAAATTTTTAAGGGACTTTGAAAAAATTTCAACTGGAATTTTGGCCATTTTTTTACGTGAAATTGTAAACATGTGGCCATGGATTTTGAAAATTCTAGAGAGAATTTTAAAAGCTTCAACAGAATTTCAACAATTTTGAGAGGGATTTGAAAAGTTTCAATGGGAATGGGAAGAATTGGGACAAAAATTGGAAAATTTTTAAGGGACTTTGAAAAAATTTCAACTGGAATTTTAGCCATTTTGTTACGTGAAATTGTAAACATGTGGCCATGGATTTTGAAAATTCTAGAGAGAATTTTAAAAGCTTCAAGAGAATTTCAACAATTTGGAGAGGGATTTGAAAAGTTTCAATGGGAATGGGAAGAATTGCGACAAAAATTGGAAAATTTTTAAAGGACTTTGAAAAAATTTCAACTGGAATTTTAGCCATTTTTTACGTGAAATTGTAAACATGTTGAAGTGGATTTTGAAAATTCTAGAGAGAATTTTAAAAGCTTCAAGAGAATTTCAACAATTTTGAGAGGGATTTGAAAAGTTTCAATGGGAATGGGAAGAATTGGGACAAAAATTGGAAAATTTTTAAGGGACTTTGAAAAATTTCAACTGGAATTTTAGCCATTTTTTGACGTGAAATTGTAAACATGTGGACATGGATTTTGAAAATTCTAGAGAGAATTTTAAAAGCTTTAACAGAATTTCTACAATTTTGAGAGGGATTTGAAAAGTTTCAATGGGAATGGGAAGAATTGGGACAAAAATTGGAAAATTTTTCAGGGACTTCGAAAAAATTTCAACTGGAATTTTAGCCATTTTTTGACGTGAAATTGTAAACATGTGGCCATGGATTTTGAAAATTCTAGAGAGAATTTTAAAAGCTTCAAGAGAATTTCAACAATTTTGAGAGGGATTTGAAAAGTTTCCATGGGAATGGGAAGAATTGGGACAAAAATTGGAAAATTTTGAAGGGACTTTGAAAAAATTTCAACTGGAATTTTAGCAATTTTTTTATGTGAAATTGTAAACATGTGGACAGGGATTTTGAAAATTCTAGAGAGAATTTTAAAAGCTTCAACAGAATTTCAACAATTTTGAGAGGGATTTGAAAAGTTTCAATGGGAATGGGAAGAATTGGGACAAAAATTGGAAAATTTTTAAGGGACTTTGAAAAAATTTCAACTGGAATTTTAGCCATTTTGTTACGTGAAATTGTAAACATGTGGCCATGGATTTTGAAAATTCTAGAGAGAATTTTAAAAGCTTCAACAGAATTTCAACAATTTTGAGAGGGATTTGAAAAGTTTCAATGGGAATGGGAAGAATTGGGACAAAAATTGGAAAATTTTTAAGGGACTTTGAAAAAATTTCAACTGGAATTTTGGCCATTTTTTTACGTGAAATTGTAAACATGTGGACATGGATTTTGAAAATTCTAGAGAGAATTTTAAAAGCTTCAAGAGAATTTCAACAATTTTGAGAGGGATTTGAAAAGTTTCAATGGGAATGGGAAGAATTGGGACAAAAATTGGAAAATTTTTAAGGGACTTTGAAAAAATTTCAACTGGAATTTTAGCCATTTTTTTACGTGAAATTGTAAACATGTGGACATGGATTTTGAAAATTCTAGAGAGAATTTTAAAAGCTTCAAGAGAATTTCAACGATTTTGAGAGGGATTTGAAAAGTTTCAATGGGAATGGGAAGAATTGGGACAAAAATTGGAAAATTTTTAAGGGACTTTGAAAAAATTTCAACTGGAATTTTAGCCATTTTTTGACGTGAAATTGTAAACATGTGGACATGGATTTTGAAAATTCTAGAGAGAATTTTAAAAGCTTTAACAGAATTTCAACAATTTTGAGAGGGATTTGAAAAGTTTCAATGGGAATGGGAAGAATTGGGACAAAAATTGGAAAATTTTTAAGGGACTTTGAAAAAATTTCAACTGGAATTTTAGCAATTTTTTTATGTGAAATTGTAAACATGTGGCCATGGATTTTGAAAATTCTAGAGAGAATTTTAAAAGCTTCAAGAGAATTTCAACAATTTTGAGAGGGATTTGAAAAGTTTCAATGGGAATGGGAAGAATTGCGACAAAAATTGGAAAATTTTTAAGGGACTTTGAAAAAATTTCAACTGGAATTTTAGCCATTTTTTACGTGAAATTGTAAACATGTTGAAGTGGATTTTGAAAATTCTAGAGAGAATTTTAAAAGCTTCAACAGAATTTCAACAATTTTGAGAGGGATTTGAAAAGTTTCAATGGGAATGGGAAGAATTGGGACAAAAATTGGAAAATTTTTAAGGGACTTTGAAAAAATTTCAACTGGAATTTTAGCAATTTTTTTATGTGAAATTGTAAACATGTGGCCATGGATTTTGAAAATTCTAGAGAGAATTTTAAAAGCTTCAAGAGAATTTCAACAATTTTGAGAGGGATTTGAAAAGTTTCAATGGGAATGGGAAGAATTGGGACAAAAATTGGAAAATTTTTAAGGGACTTTGAAAAAATTTCAACTGGAATTTTAGCCATTTTTTGACGTGAAATTGTAAACATGTGGACATGGATTTTGAAAATTCTAGAGAGAATTTTAAAAGCTTTAACAGAATTTCTACAATTTTGAGAGGGATTTGAAAAGTTTCCATGGGAATGGGAAGAATTGGGACAAAAATTGGAAAATTTTGAAGGGACTTTGAAAAAATTTCAACTGGAATTTTAGCAATTTTTTTATGTGAAATTGTAAACATGTGGACAGGGATTTTGAAAATTCTAGAGAGAATTTTAAAAGCTTCAAGAGAATTTCAACAATTTTGAGAGGGATTTGAAAAGTTTCAATGGGAATGGGAAGAATTGGGACAAAAATTGGAAAATTTTTAAGGGACTTTGAAAAAATTTCAACTGGAATTTTAGCAATTTTTTTATGTGAAATTGTAAACATGTGGCCATGGATTTTGAAAATTCTAGAGAGAATTTTAAAAGCTTCAAGAGAATTTCAACAATTTTGAGAGGGATTTGAAAAGTTTCAATGGGAATGGGAAGAATTGCGACAAAAATTGGAAAATTTTTAAGGGACTTTGAAAAAATTTCAACTGGAATTTTAGCCATTTTTTACGTGAAATTGTAAACATGTTGAAGTGGATTTTGAAAATTCTAGAGAGAATTTTAAAAGCTTCAACAGAATTTCAACAATTTTGAGAGGGGATTTGAAAAGTTTCAATGGGAATGGGAAGAATTGGGACAAAAATTGGAAAATTTTTAAGGGACTTTGAAAAAATTTCAACTGGAATTTTAGCAATTTTTTTATGTGAAATTGTAAACATGTGGCCATGGATTTTGAAAATTCTAGAGAGAATTTTAAAAGCTTCAAGAGAATTTCAACAATTTTGAGAGGGATTTGAAAAGTTTCAATGGGAATGGGAAGAATTGGGACAAAAATTGGAAAATTTTTAAGGACTTTGAAAAAATTTCAACTGGAATTTTAGCCATTTTTTGACGTGAAATTGTAAACATGTGGACATGGATTTTGAAAATTCTAGAGAGAATTTTAAAAGCTTTAACAGAATTTCTACAATTTTGAGAGGGATTTGAAAAGTTTCCATGGGAATGGGAAGAATTGGGACAAAAATTGGAAAATTTTGAAGGGACTTTGAAAAAATTTCAACTGGAATTTTAGCAATTTTTTTATGTGAAATTGTAAACATGTGGACAGGGATTTTGAAAATTCTAGAGAGAATTTTAAAAGCTTCAAGAGAATTTCAACAATTTTGAGAGGGATTTGAAAAGTTTCAATGGGAATGGGAAGAATTGGGACAAAAATTGGAAAATTTTTAAGGGACTTTGAAAAAATTTCAACTGGAATTTTAGCCATTTTTTGACGTGAAATTGTAAACATGTGGACATGGATTTTGAAAATTCTAGAGAGAATTTTAAAAGCTTCAAGAGAATTTCAACGATTTTGAGAGGGATTTGAAAAGTTTCAATGGGAATGGGAAGAATTGGGACAAAAATTGGAAAATTTTTAAGGGACTTTGAAAAAATTTCAACTGGAATTTTAGCCATTTTTTGACGTGAAATTGTAAACATGTGGACATGGATTTTGAAAATTCTAGAGAGAATTTTAAAAGCTTTAACAGAATTTCTACAATTTTGAGAGGGATTTGAAAAGTTTCAATGGGAATGGGAAGAATTGGGACAAAAATTGGAAAATTTTTAAGGGACTTTGAAAAAATTTCAACTGGAATTTTAGCAATTTTTTTATGTGAAATTGTAAACATGTGGCCATGGATTTTGAAAATTCTAGAGAGAATTTTAAAAGCTTCAAGAGAATTTCAACAATTTTGAGAGGGATTTGAAAAGTTTCAATGGGAATGGGAAGAATTGCGACAAAAATTGGAAAATTTTTAAGGGACTTTGAAAAAATTTCAACTGGAATTTTAGCCATTTTTTACGTGAAATTGTAAACATGTTGAAGTGGATTTTGAAAATTCTAGAGAGAATTTTAAAAGCTTCAACAGAATTTCAACAATTTTGAGAGGGATTTGAAAAGTTTCAATGGGAATGGGAAGAATTGGGACAAAAATTGGAAAATTTTTAAGGGACTTTGAAAAAATTTCAACTGGAATTTTAGCAATTTTTTTATGTGAAATTGTAAACATGTGGCCATGGATTTTGAAAATTCTAGAGAGAATTTTAAAAGCTTCAAGAGAATTTCAACAATTTTGAGAGGGATTTGAAAAGTTTCAATGGGAATGGGAAGAATTGGGACAAAAATTGGAAAATTTTTAAGGGACTTTGAAAAAATTTCAACTGGAATTTTAGCCATTTTTTGACGTGAAATTGTAAACATGTGGACATGGATTTTGAAAATTCTAGAGAGAATTTTAAAAGCTTTAACAGAATTTCTACAATTTTGAGAGGGATTTGAAAAGTTTCCATGGGAATGGGAAGAATTGGGACAAAAATTGGAAAATTTTGAAGGGACTTTGAAAAAATTTCAACTGGAATTTTAGCAATTTTTTTATGTGAAATTGTAAACATGTGGACAGGGATTTTGAAAATTCTAGAGAGAATTTTAAAAGCTTCAACAGAATTTCAACAATTTTGAGAGGGATTTGAAAAGTTTCAATGGGAATGGGAAGAATTGGGACAAAAATTGGAAAATTTTTAAGGGACTTTGAAAAAATTTCAACTGGAATTTTAGCAATTTTTTTATGTGAAATTGTAAACATGTGGCCATGGATTTTGAAAATTCTAGAGAGAATTTTAAAAGTTTCAACAGAATTTCAACAATTTTGAGAGGGATTTGAAAAGTTTCAATGGGAATGGGAAGAATTGGGACAAAAATTGGAAAATTTTTAAGGGACTTTGAAAAAATTTCAACTGGAATTTTAGCCATTTTTTGACGTGAAATTGTGAACATGTTGAAGTGGATTTTGAAAATTCTAGAGAGAATTTTAAAAGCTTCAACAGAATTTCAACAATTTTGAGAGGGATTTGAAAAGTTTCAATGGGAATGGGAAGAATTGGGACAAAAATTGGAAAATTTTTAAGGGACTTTGAAAAAATTTCAACTGGAATTTTGGCCATTTTTTTACGTGAAATTGTAAACATGTGGACAGGGATTTTGAAAATTCTAGAGAGAATTTTAAAATCTTCAACAGAATTTCAACAATTTTGAGAGGGATTTGAAAAGTTTCAATGGGAATGGGAAGAATTGGGACAAAAATTGGAAAATTTTTAAGGGACTTTGAAAAAATTTCAACTGGAATTTTAGCCATTTTTTTACGTGAAATTGTAAACATGTGGCCATGGATTTTGAAAATTCTAGAGAGAATTTTAAAAGCTTCAAGAGAATTTCAACAATTTTGAGAGGGATTTGAAAAGTTTCAATGGGAATGGGAAGAATTGGGACAAAAATTGGAAAATTTTTAAGGGACTTTGAAAAAATTTCAACTGGAATTTTGGCCATTTTTTTACGTGAAATTGTAAACATGTGGCCATGGATTTTGAAAATTCTAGAGAGAATTTTAAAAGCTTCAAGAGAATTTCAACAATTTTGAGAGGGATTTGAAAAGTTTCAATGGGAATGGGAAGAATTGGGACAAAAATTGGAAAATTTTTAAGGGACTTTGAAAAAATTTCAACTGGAATTTTAGCCATTTTTTGACGTGAAATTGTAAACATGTGGACATGGATTTTGAAAATTCTAGAGAGAATTTTAAAAGCTTCAAGAGAATTTCAACGATTTTGAGAGGGATTTGAAAAGTTTCAATGGGAATGGGAAGAATTGGGACAAAAATTGGAAAATTTTTAAGGGACTTTGAAAAAATTTCAACTGGAATTTTAGCCATTTTTTGACGTGAAATTGTAAACATGTGGACATGGATTTTGAAAATTCTAGAGAGAATTTTAAAAGCTTTAACAGAATTTCTACAATTTTGAGAGGGATTTGAAAAGTTTCAATGGGAATGGGAAGAATTGGGACAAAAATTGGAAAATTTTTAAGGGACTTTGAAAAAATTTCAACTGGAATTTTAGCAATTTTTTTATGTGAAATTGTAAACATGTGGCCATGGATTTTGAAAATTCTAGAGAGAATTTTAAAAGCTTCAAGAGAATTTCAACAATTTTGAGAGGGATTTGAAAAGTTTCAATGGGAATGGGAAGAATTGGGACAAAAATTGGAAAATTTTTAAGGGACTTTGAAAAAATTTCAACTGGAATTTTAGCCATTTTTTACGTGAAATTGTAAACATGTTGAAGTGGATTTTGAAAATTCTAGAGAGAATTTTAAAAGCTTCAACAGAATTTCAACAATTTTGAGAGGGATTTGAAAAGTTTCAATGGGAATGGGAAGAATTGGGACAAAAATTGGAAAATTTTTAAGGGACTTTGAAAAAATTTCAACTGGAATTTTAGCAATTTTTTTATGTGAAATTGTAAACATGTGGCCATGGATTTTGAAAATTCTAGAGAGAATTTTAAAAGCTTCAAGAGAATTTCAACAATTTTGAGAGGGATTTGAAAAGTTTCAATGGGAATGGGAAGAATTGGGACAAAAATTGGAAAATTTTTAAGGGACTTTGAAAAAATTTCAACTGGAATTTTAGCCATTTTTTGACGTGAAATTGTAAACATGTGGACATGGATTTTGAAAATTCTAGAGAGAATTTTAAAAGCTTTAACAGAATTTCTACAATTTTGAGAGGGATTTGAAAAGTTTCCATGGGAATGGGAAGAATTGGGACAAAAATTGGAAAATTTTGAAGGGACTTTGAAAAAATTTCAACTGGAATTTTAGCAATTTTTTTATGTGAAATTGTAAACATGTGGACAGGGATTTTGAAAATTCTAGAGAGAATTTTAAAAGCTTCAACAGAATTTCAACAATTTTGAGAGGGATTTGAAAAGTTTCAATGGGAATGGGAAGAATTGGGACAAAAATTGGAAAATTTTTAAGGGACTTTGAAAAAATTTCAACTGGAATTTTAGCAATTTTTTTATGTGAAATTGTAAACATGTGGCCATGGATTTTGAAAATTCTAGAGAGAATTTTAAAAGTTTCAACAGAATTTCAACAATTTTGAAAGGGTTTTGAAAAGTTTCAATGGGAATGGGAAGAATTGGGACAAAAATTGGAAAATTTTTAAGGGACTTTGAAAAAATTTCAACTGGAATTTTAGCCATTTTGTTACGTGAAATTGTGAACATGTTGAAGTGGATTTTGAAAATTCTAGAGAGAATTTTAAAAGCTTCAACAGAATTTCAACAATTTTGAGAGGGATTTGAAAAGTTTCAATGGGAATGGGAAGAATTGGGACAAAAATTGGAAAATTTTTAAGGGACTTTGAAAAAATTTCAACTGGAATTTTGGCCATTTTTTTACGTGAAATTGTAAACATGTGGACAGGGATTTTGAAAATTCTAGAGAGAATTTTAAAAGCTTCAACAGAATTTCAACAATTTGAGAGGGATTTGAAAAGTTTCAATGGGAATGGGAAGAATTGGGACAAAAATTGGAAAATTTTTAAGGGACTTTGAAAAAATTTCAACTGGAATTTTGGCCATTTTTTTACGTGAAATTGTAAACATGTGGACAGGGATTTTGAAAATTCTAGAGAGAATTTTAAAAGCTTCAACAGAATTTCAACAATTTTGAGAGGGATTTGAAAAGTTTCAATGGGAATGGGAAGAATTGGGACAAAAATTGGAAAATTTTTAAGGGACTTTGAAAAAATTTCAACTGGAATTTTAGCCATTTTTTTACGTGAAATTGTAAACATGTGGCCATGGATTTTGAAAATTCTAGAGAGAATTTTAAAAGCTTCAAGAGAATTTCAACAATTTTGAGAGGGATTTGAAAAGTTTCAATGGGAATGGGAAGAATTGGGACAAAAATTGGAAAATTTTTAAGGGACTTTGAAAAAATTTCAACTGGAATTTTGGCCATTTTTTTACGTGAAATTGTAAACATGTGGCCATGGATTTTGAAAATTCTAGAGAGAATTTTAAAAGCTTCAAGAGAATTTCAACAATTTTGAGAGGGATTTGAAAAGTTTCAATGGGAATGGGAAGAATTGGGACAAAAATTGGAAAATTTTTAAGGGACTTTGAAAAAATTTCAACTGGAATTTTAGCCATTTTTTGACGTGAAATTGTAAACATGTGGACATGGATTTTGAAAATTCTAGAGAGAATTTTAAAAGCTTCAAGAGAATTTCAACGATTTTGAGAGGGATTTGAAAAGTTTCAATGGGAATGGGAAGAATTGGGACAAAAATTGGAAAATTTTTAAGGGACTTTGAAAAAATTTCAACTGGAATTTTAGCCATTTTTTGACGTGAAATTGTAAACATGTGGACATGGATTTTGAAAATTCTAGAGAGAATTTTAAAAGCTTTAACAGAATTTCTACAATTTTGAGAGGGATTTGAAAAGTTTCAATGGGAATGGGAAGAATTGGGACAAAAATTGGAAAATTTTTAAGGGACTTTGAAAAAATTTCAACTGGAATTTTAGCAATTTTTTTATGTGAAATTGTAAACATGTGGCCATGGATTTTGAAAATTCTAGAGAGAATTTTAAAAGCTTCAAGAGAATTTCAACAATTTTGAGAGGGATTTGAAAAGTTTCAATGGGAATGGGAAGAATTGCGACAAAAATTGGAAAATTTTTAAAGGACTTTGAAAAAATTTCAACTGGAATTTTAGCCATTTTTTACGTGAAATTGTAAACATGTTGAAGTGGATTTTGAAAATTCTAGAGAGAATTTTAAAAGCTTCAACAGAATTTCAACAATTTTGAGAGGGATTTGAAAAGTTTCAATGGGAATGGGAAGAATTGGGACAAAAATTGGAAAATTTTTAAGGGACTTTGAAAAAATTTCAACTGGAATTTTAGCAATTTTTTTATGTGAAATTGTAAACATGTGGCCATGGATTTTGAAAATTCTAGAGAGAATTTTAAAAGCTTCAAGAGAATTTCAACAATTTTGAGAGGGATTTGAAAAGTTTCAATGGGAATGGGAAGAATTGGGACAAAAATTGGAAAATTTTTAAGGGACTTTGAAAAAATTTCAACTGGAATTTTAGCCATTTTTTTACGTGAAATTGTAAACATGTGGACATGGATTTTGAAAATTCTAGAGAGAATTTTAAAAGCTTTAACAGAATTTCTACAATTTTGAGAGGGATTTGAAAAGTTTCCATGGGAATGGGAAGAATTGGGACAAAAATTGGAAAATTTTGAAGGGACTTTGAAAAAATTTCAACTGGAATTTTAGCAATTTTTTTATGTGAAATTGTAAACATGTGGACAGGGATTTTGAAAATTCTAGAGAGAATTTTAAAAGCTTCAACAGAATTTCAACAATTTTGAGAGGGATTTGAAAAGTTTCAATGGGAATGGGAAGAATTGGGACAAAAATTGGAAAATTTTTAAGGGACTTTGAAAAAATTTCAACTGGAATTTTAGCAATTTTTTTATGTGAAATTGTAAACATGTGGCCATGGATTTTGAAAATTCTAGAGAGAATTTTAAAAGTTTCAACAGAATTTCAACAATTTTGAAAGGGTTTTGAAAAGTTTCAATGGGAATGGGAAGAATTGGGACAAAAATTGGAAAATTTTTAAGGGACTTTGAAAAAATTTCAACTGGAATTTTAGCCATTTTGTTATGTGAAATTGTAAACATGTGGCCATGGATTTTGAAAATTCTAGAGAGAATTTTAAAAGCTTCAAGAGAATTTCAACAATTTTGAGAGGGATTTGAAAAGTTTCAATGGGAATGGGAAGAATTGGGACAAAAATTGGAAAATTTTTAAGGGACTTTGAAAAAATTTCAACTGGAATTTTGGCCATTTTTTTACGTGAAATTGTAAACATGTGGCCATGGATTTTGAAAATTCTAGAGAGAATTTTAAAAGCTTCAACAGAATTTCAACAATTTTGAGAGGGATTTGAAAAGTTTCAATGGGAATGGGAAGAATTGGGACAAAAATTGGAAAATTTTTAAGGGACTTTGAAAAAATTTCAACTGGAATTTTAGCCATTTTTTGACGTGAAATTGTAAACATGTGGCCATGGATTTTGAAAATTCTAGAGAGAATTTTAAAAGCTTCAAGAGAATTTCAACAATTTTGAGAGGGATTTGAAAAGTTTCAATGGGAATGGGAAGAATTGGGACAAAAATTGGAAAATTTTTAAGGGACTTTGAAAAAATTTCAACTGGAATTTTAGCCATTTTTTGACGTGAAATTGTAAACATGTGGCCATGGATTTTGAAAATTCTAGAGAGAATTTTAAAAGCTTCAAGAGAATTTCAACAATTTTGAGAGGGATTTTAAAAGTTTCAATGGGAATGGGAAGAATTGCGACAAAAATTGGAAAATTTTTAAGGGACTTTGAAAAAATTTCAACTGGAATTTTAGCCATTTTTTGACGTGAAATTGTAAACATGTGGCCATGGATTTTGAAAATTCTAGAGAGAATTTTAAAAGTTTCAACAGAATTTCAACAATTTTGAGAGGGATTTGAAAAGTTTCAATGGGAATGGGAAGAATTGGGACAAAAATTGGAAAATTTTTAAGGGACTTTGAAAAAATTTCAACTGGAATTTTAGCATTTTTTTTACGTGAAATTGTAAACATGTGGCCATGGATTTTGAAAATTCTAGAGAGAATTTTAAAAGCTTCAAGAGAATTTCAACAATTTTGAGAGGGATTTGAAAAGTTTCCATGGGAATGGGAAGAATTGGGACAAAAATTGGAAAATTTTGAAGGGACTTTGAAAAAATTTCAACTGGAATTTTAGCAATTTTTTTATGTGAAATTGTAAACATGTGGACAGGGATTTTGAAAATTCTAGAGAGAATTTTAAAAGCTTCAACAGAATTTCAACAATTTTGAGAGGGATTTGAAAAGTTTCAATGGGAATGGGAAGAATTGGGACAAAAATTGGAAAATTTTTAAGGGACTTTGAAAAAATTTCAACTGGAATTTTAGCAATTTTTTTATGTGAAATTGTAAACATGTGGCCATGGATTTTGAAAATTCTAGAGAGAATTTTAAAAGTTTCAACAGAATTTCAACAATTTTGAAAGGGTTTTGAAAAGTTTCAATGGGAATGGGAAGAATTGGGACAAAAATTGGAAAATTTTTAAGGGACTTTGAAAAAATTTCAACTGGAATTTTAGCCATTTTGTTATGTGAAATTGTAAACATGTGGCCATGGATTTTGAAAATTCTAGAGAGAATTTTAAAAGCTTCAAGAGAATTTCAACAATTTTGAGAGGGATTTGAAAAGTTTCAATGGGAATGGGAAGAATTGGGACAAAAATTGGAAAATTTTTAAGGGACTTTGAAAAAATTTCAACTGGAATTTTGGCCATTTTTTTACGTGAAATTGTAAACATGTGGCCATGGATTTTGAAAATTCTAGAGAGAATTTTAAAAGCTTCAACAGAATTTCAACAATTTTGAGAGGGATTTGAAAAGTTTCAATGGGAATGGGAAGAATTGGGACAAAAATTGGAAAATTTTTAAGGGACTTTGAAAAAATTTCAACTGGAATTTTAGCCATTTTTTGACGTGAAATTGTAAACATGTGGCCATGGATTTTGAAAATTCTAGAGAGAATTTTAAAAGCTTCAAGAGAATTTCAACAATTTTGAGAGGGATTTGAAAAGTTTCAATGGGAATGGGAAGAATTGGGACAAAAATTGGAAAATTTTTAAGGGACTTTGAAAAAATTTCAACTGGAATTTTAGCCATTTTTTGACGTGAAATTGTAAACATGTGGCCATGGATTTTGAAAATTCTAGAGAGAATTTTAAAAGCTTCAAGAGAATTTCAACAATTTTGAGAGGGATTTTAAAAGTTTCAATGGGAATGGGAAGAATTGCGACAAAAATTGGAAAATTTTTAAGGGACTTTGAAAAAATTTCAACTGGAATTTTAGCCATTTTTTGACGTGAAATTGTAAACATGTGGCCATGGATTTTGAAAATTCTAGAGAGAATTTTAAAAGTTTCAACAGAATTTCAACAATTTTGAGAGGGATTTGAAAAGTTTCAATGGGAATGGGAAGAATTGGGACAAAAATTGGAAAATTTTTAAGGGACTTTGAAAAAATTTCAACTGGAATTTTAGCATTTTTTTTACGTGAAATTGTAAACATGTGGCCATGGATTTTGAAAATTCTAGAGAGAATTTTAAAAGCTTCAAGAGAATTTCAACAATTTTGAGAGGGATTTGAAAAGTTTCAATGGGAATGGGAAGAATTGGGACAAAAATTGGAAAATTTTTAAGGGACTTTGAAAAAATTTCAACTGGAATTTTAGCCATTTTTTGACGTGAAATTGTAAACATGTGGACATGGATTTTGAAAATTCTAGAGAGAATTTTAAAAGCTTCAAGAGAATTTCAACAATTTTGAGAGGGATTTGAAAAGTTTCAATGGGAATGGGAAGAATTGGGACAAAAATTGGAAAATTTTTAAGGGACTTTGAAAAAATTTCAACTGGAATTTTAGCCATTTTTTTACGTGAAATTGTAAACATGTGGCCATGGATTTTGAAAATTCTAGAGAGAATTTTAAAAGCGTCAAGAGAATTTCAACAATTTTGAGAGGGATTTGAAAAGTTTCAATGGGAATGGGAAGAATTGGGAGAAAAATTGGAAAATTTTTCAGGGACTTTGAAAAAATTTCAACTGGAATTTTAGCCATTTTTTTACGTGAAATTGTAAACATGTGGCCATGGATTTTGAAAATTCTAGAGAGAATTTTAAAAGCTTCAAGAGAATTTCAACAATTTTGAGAGGGATTTGAAAAGTTTCAATGGGAATGGGAAGAATTGGGACAAAAATTGGAAAATTTTTAAGGGACTTTGAAAAAATTTCAACTGGAATTTTAGCCATTTTTTGACGTGAAATTGTAAACATGTGGACATGGATTTTGAAAATTCTAGAGAGAATTTTAAAAGCTTCAAGAGAATTTCAACAATTTTGAGAGGGATTTGAAAAGTTTCAATGGGAATGGGAAGAATTGGGACAAAAATTGGAAAATTTTTAAGGGACTTTGAAAAAATTTCAACTGGAATTTTAGCCATTTTTTGACGTGAAATTGTAAACATGTGGACATGGATTTTGAAAATTCTAGAGAGAATTTTAAAAGTTTCAACAGAATTTCAACAATTTTGAAAGGGATTTGAAAAGTTTCAATGGGAATGGGAAGAATTGGGACAAAAATTGGAAAATTTTTAAGGGACTTTGAAAAAATTTCAACTGGAATTTTAGCCATTTTTTGACGTGAAATTGTAAACATGTGGCCATGGATTTTGAAAATTCTAGAGAGAATTTTAAAAGCTTCAAGAGAATTTCAACAATTTTGAGAGGGATTTGAAAAGTTTCAATGGGAATGGGAAGAATTGGGACAAAAATTGGAAAATTTTTAAGGGACTTGGAAAAAATTTCAACTGGAATTTTAGCCATTTTTTTACGTGAAATTGTGAACATGTTGAAGTGGATTTTGAAAATTCTAGAGAGAATTTTAAAAGCTTCAACAGAATTTCAACAATTTTGAGAGGGATTTGAAAAGTTTCAATGGGAATGGGAAGAATTGGGACAAAAATTGGAAAATTTTTAAGGGACTTTGAAAAAATTTCAACTGGAATTTTAGCCATTTTGTTACGTGAAATTGTAAACATGTGGACATGGATTTTGAAAATTCTAGAGAGAATTTTAAAAGCTTCAACAGAATTTCAACAATTTTGAGAGGGATTTGAAAAGTTTCAATGGGAATGGGAAGAATTGGGACAAAAATTGGAAAATTTTTAAGGGACTTTGAAAAAATTTCAACTGGAATTTTAGCCATTTTTTGACGTGAAATTGTAAACATGTGGACATGGATTTTGAAAATTCTAGAGAGAATTTTAAAAGCTTCAAGAGAATTTCAACAATTTTGAGAGGGATTTGAAAAGTTTCAATGGGAATGGGAAGAATTGGGACAAAAATTGGAACATTTTTAAGGGACTTTGAAAAAATTTCAACTGGAATTTTAGCCATTTTGTTACGTGAAATTGTAAACATGTGGCCATGGATTTTGAAAATTCTAGAGAGAATTTTAAAAGCTTCAAGAGAATTTCAACAATTTGGAGAGGGATTTGAAAAGTTTCAATGGGAATGGGAAGAATTGGGACAAAAATTGGAAAATTTTTAAGGGACTTTGAAAAAATTTCAACTGGAATTTTAGCCATTTTGTTACGTGAAATTGTAAACATGTGGCCATGGATTTTGAAAATTCTAGAGAGAATTTTAAAAGCTTCAACAGAATTTCAACAATTTTGAGAGGGATTTGAAAAGTTTCAATGGGAATGGGAAGAATTGGGACAAAAATTGGAAAATTTTTAAGGGACTTTGAAAAAATTTCAACTGGAATTTTAGCCATTTTGTTACGTGAAATTGTGAACATGTTGAAGTGGATTTTGAAAATTCTAGAGAGAATTTTAAAAGCTTCAAGAGAATTTCAACAATTTTGAGAGGGATTTGAAAAGTTTCAATGGGAATGGGAAGAATTGGGACAAAAATTGGAAAATTTTTAAGGGACTTTGAAAAAATTTCAACTGGAATTTTAGCCATTTTTTTACGTGAAATTGTAAACATGTCGCCATGGATTTTGAAAATTCTAGAGAGAATTTTAAAAGCTTCAAGAGAATTTCAACAATTTGGAGAGGGATTTGAAAAGTTTCAATGGGAATGGGAAGAATTGGGACAAAAATTGGAAAATTTTTAAGGGACTTTGAAAAAATTTCAACTGGAATTTTAGCCATTTTGTTACGCGAAATTGTAAACATGTGGCCATGGATTTTGAAAATTCTAGAGAGAATTTTAAAAGCTTCAAGAGAATTTCAACAATTTGGAGAGGGATTTGAAAAGTTTCAATGGGAATGGGAAGAATTGGGACAAAAATTGGAAAATTTTTAAGGGACTTTGAAAAAATTTCAACTGGAATTTTAGCCATTTTTTGACGTGAAATTGTAAACATGTGGCCATGGATTTTGAAAATTCTAGAGAGAATTTTAAAAGCTTCAAGAGAATTTCTACAATTTTGAAAGGGATTTGAAAAGTTTCAATGGGAATGGGAAGAATTGGGACAAAAATTGGAAAATTTTTCAGGGACTTTGAAAAAATTTCAACTGGAATTTTAGCAATTTTTTTATGTGAAATTGTAAACATGTGGCCATGGATTTTGAAAATTCTAGAGAGAATTTTAAAAGCTTCAAGAGAATTTCAACAATTTTGAGAGGGATTTGAAAAGTTTCAATGGGAATGGGAAGAATTGGGACAAAAATTGGAAAATTTTGAAGGGACTTTGAAAAAATTTCAACTGGAATTTTAGCCATTTTTTACGTGAAATTGTAAACATGTTGAAGTGGATTTTGAAAATTCTAGAGAGAATTTTAAAAGCTTCAACAGAATTTCAACAATTTTGAGAGGGATTTGAAAAGTTTCAATGGGAATGGGAAGAATTGGGACAAAAATTGGAAAATTTTTAAGGGACTTTGAAAAAATTTCAACTGGAATTTTAGCCATTTTTTGACGGGAAATTGTAAACATGTGGACATGGATTTTGAAAATTCTAGAGAGAATTTTAAAAGCTTCAACAGAATTTCAACAATTTGGAGAGGGATTTGAAAAGTTTCAATGGGAATGGGAAGAATTGGGACAAAAATTGGAAAATTTTTAAGGGACTTTGAAAAAATTTCAACTGGAATTTTAGCCATTTTTTTATGTGAAATTGTAAACATGTGGACATGGATTTTGAAAATTCTAGAGAGAATTTTAAAAGTTTCAACAGAATTTCAACAATTTTGAAAGGGATTTGAAAAGTTTCAATGGGAATGGGAAGAATTGGGACAAAAATTGGAAAATTTTTAAGGGACTTTGAAAAAATTTCAACTGGAATTTTAGCCATTTTTTGACGTGAAATTGTAAACATGTGGCCATGGATTTTGAAAATTCTAGAGAGAATTTTAAAAGCTTCAAGAGAATTTCAACAATTTTGAGAGGGATTTGAAAAGTTTCAATGGGAATGGGAAGAATTGGGACAAAAATTGGAAAATTTTTAAGGGACTTGGAAAAAATTTCAACTGGAATTTTAGCCATTTTTTTACGTGAAATTGTGAACATGTTGAAGTGGATTTTGAAAATTCTAGAGAGAATTTTAAAAGCTTCAACAGAATTTCAACAATTTTGAGAGGGATTTGAAAAGTTTCAATGGGAATGGGAAGAATTGGGACAAAAATTGGAAAATTTTTAAGGGACTTTGAAACAATTTCAACTGGAATTTTAGCCATTTTTTGACGTGAAATTGTAAACATGTGGACATGGATTTTGAAAATTCTAGAGAGAATTTTAAAAGCTTCAACAGAATTTCAACAATTTTGAGAGGGATTTGAAAAGTTTCAATGGGAATGGGAAGAATTGGGACAAAAATTGGAAAATTTTTAAGGGACTTTGAAAAAATTTCAACTGGAATTTTAGCCATTTTTTTACGTGAAATTGTAAACATGTGGCCATGGATTTTGAAAATTCTAGAGAGAATTTTAAAAGCTTCAACAGAATTTCAACAATTTTGAGAGGGATTTGAAAAGTTTCAATGGGAATGGGAAGAATTGGGACAAAAATTGGAAAATTTTTAAGGGACTTTGAAAAAATTTCAACTGGAATTTTAGCCATTTTGTTACGTGAAATTGTAAACATGTGGCCATGGATTTTGAAAATTCTAGAGAGAATTTTAAAAGCTTCAAGAGAATTTCAACAATTTGGAGAGGGATTTGAAAAGTTTCAATGGGAATTGGAAGAATTGGGACAAAAATTGGAAAATTTTTAAGGGACTTTGAAAAAATTTCAACTGGAATTTTAGCCATTTTTTGACGTGAAATTGTAAACATGTGGCCATGGATTTTGAAAATTCTAGAGAGAATTTTAAAAGCTTCAAGAGAATTTCAACAATTTTGAGAGGGATTTGAAAAGTTTCAATGGGAATGGGAAGAATTGGGACAAAAATTGGAAAATTTTTAAGGGACTTTGAAAAAATTTCAACTGGAATTTTAGCCATTTTTTGACGTGAAATTGTAAACATGTGGCCATGGATTTTGAAAATTCTAGAGAGAATTTTAAAAGCTTCAAGAGAATTTCAACAATTTTGAGAGGGATTTGAAAAGTTTCAATGGGAATGGGAAGAATTGGGACAAAAATTGGAAAATTTTTAAGGGACTTTGAAACAATTTCAACTGGAATTTTAGCCATTTTTTTACGTGAAATTGTAAACATGTCGCCATGGATTTTGAAAATTCTAGAGAGAATTTTAAAAGCTTCAACAGAATTTCAACAATTTTGAGAGGGATTTGAAAAGTTTCAATGGGAATGGGAAGAATTGGGACAAAAATTGGAAAATTTTTAAGGGACTTTGAAAAAATTTCAACTGGAATTTTAGCCATTTTGTTACGCGAAATTGTAAACATGTGGCCATGGATTTTGAAAATTCTAGAGAGAATTTTAAAAGCTTCAAGAGAATTTCAACAATTTGGAGAGGGATTTGAAAAGTTTCAATGGGAATGGGAAGAATTGGGACAAAAATTGGAAAATTTTTAAGGGACTTTGAAAAAATTTCAACTGGAATTTTAGCCATTTTTTGACGTGAAATTGTAAACATGTGGCCATGGATTTTGAAAATTCTAGAGAGAATTTTAAAAGCTTCAACAGAATTTCTACAATTTTGAAAGGGATTTGAAAAGTTTCAATGGGAATGGGAAGAATTGGGACAAAAATTGGAAAATTTTTAAGGGACTTTGAAAAAATTTCAACTGGAATTTTAGCAATTTTTTTATGTGAAATTGTAAACATGTGGCCATGGATTTTGAAAATTCTAGAGAGAATTTTAAAAGCTTCAAGAGAATTTCAACAATTTTGAGAGGGATTTGAAAAGTTTCAATGGGAATGGGAAGAATTGGGACAAAAATTGGAAAATTTTTAAGGGACTTTGAAAAAATTTCAACTGGAATTTTAGCAATTTTTTGACGTGAAATTGTAAACATGTGGACATGGATTTTGAAAATTCTAGAGAGAATTTTAAAAGCTTCAACAGAATTTCAACAATTTTGAGAGGGATTTGAAAAGTTTCAATGGGAATGGGAAGAATTGGGACAAAAATTGGAAAATTTCTAAGGGACTTTGAAAAAATTTCAACTGGAATTTTAGCCATTTTTTTATGTGAAATTGTAAACATGTGGACATGGATTTTGAAAATTCTAGAGAGAATTTTAAAAGCTTCAACAGAATTTCAACAATTTTGAGAGGGATTTGAAAAGTTTCAATGGGAATGGGAAGAATTGGGACAAAAATTGGAAAATTTTTAAGGGACTTTGAAAAAATTTCAACTGGAATTTTAGCCATTTTTTGACGTGAAATTGTAAACATGTGGCCATGGATTTTGAAAATTCTAGAGAGAATTTTAAAAGCTTCAACAGAATTTCAACAATTTTGAGAGGGATTTGAAAAGTTTCAATGGGAATGGGAAGAATTGGGACAAAAATTGGAAAATTTTTAAGGGACTTTGAAAAAATTTCAACTGGAATTTTAGCAATTTTTTTATGTGAAATTGTAAACATGTGGCCATGAATTTTGAAAATTCTAGAGAGAATTTTAAAAGTTTCAACAGAATTTCAACAATTTTGAAAGGGATTTGAAAAGTTTCAATGGGAATGGGAAGAATTGGGACAAAAATTGGAAAATTTTTAAGGGACTTTGAAAAAATTTCAACTGGAATTTTAGCCATTTTTTGACGTGAAATTGTAAACATGTGGACATGGATTTTGAAAATTCTAGAGAGAATTTTAAAATCTTCAACAGAATTTCAACAATTTTGAGAGGGATTTGAAAAATTTCAATGGGAATGGGAAGAATTGGGACAAAAATTGGAAAATTTTTAAGGGACTTTGAAAAAATTTCAACTGGAATTTTAGCCATTTTTTGACGTGAAATTGTAAACATGTGGACATGGATTTTGAAAATTCTAGAGAGAATTTTAAAAGCTTCAAGAGAATTTCAACGATTTTGAGAGGGATTTGAAAAGTTTCAATGGGAATGGGAAGAATTGGGACAAAAATTGGAAAATTTTTAAGGGACTTTGAAAAAATTTCAACTGGAATTTTAGCCATTTTTTTACGTGAAATTGTGAACATGTTGATGTGGATTTTGAAAATTCTAGAGAGAATTTTAAAAGCTTCAACAGAATTTCAACAATTTTGAGAGGGATTTGAAAAGTTTCAATGGGAATGGGAAGAATTGGGACAAAAATTGGAAAATTTTTAAGGGACTTTGAAAAAATTTCAACTGGAATTTTAGCCATTTTGTTACGTGAAATTGTAAACATGTGGCCATGGATTTTGAAAATTCTAGAGAGAATTTTAAAAGCTTCAACAGAATTTCAACAATTTGGAGAGGGATTTGAAAAGTTTCAATGGGAATGGGAAGAATTGGGACAAAAATTGGAAAATTTTTAAGGGACTTTGAAAAAATTTCAACTGGAATTTTAGCAATTTTTTTATGTGAAATTGTAAACATGTGGCCATGGATTTTGAAAATTCTAGAGAGAATTTTAAAAGCTTCAAGAGAATTTCAACAATTTTGAGAGGGATTTGAAAAGTTTCAATGGGAATGGGAAGAATTGGGACAAAAATTGGAAAATTTTTAAGGGACTTTGAAAAAATTTCAACTGGAATTTTAGCCATTTTTTGACGTGAAATTGTAAACATGTGGCCATGGATTTTGAAAATTCTAGAGAGAATTTTAAAAGCTTCAAGAGAATTTCAACAATTTTGAGAGGGATTTGAAAAGTTTCAATGGGAATGGGAAGAATTGGGACAAAAATTGGAAAATTTTTAAGGGACTTTGAAACAATTTCAACTGGAATTTTAGCCATTTTTTTACGTGAAATTGTAAACATGTCGCCATGGATTTTGAAAATTCTAGAGAGAATTTTAAAAGCTTCAACAGAATTTCAACAATTTTGAGAGGGATTTGAAAAGTTTCAATGGGAATGGGAAGAATTGGGACAAAAATTGGAAAATTTTTAAGGGACTTTGAAAAAATTTCAACTGGAATTTTAGCCATTTTGTTACGCGAAATTGTAAACATGTGGCCATGGATTTTGAAAATTCTAGAGAGAATTTTAAAAGCTTCAAGAGAATTTCAACAATTTGGAGAGGGATTTGAAAAGTTTCAATGGGAATGGGAAGAATTGGGACAAAAATTGGAAAATTTTTAAGGGACTTTGAAAAAATTTCAACTGGAATTTTAGCCATTTTTTGACGTGAAATTGTAAACATGTGGCCATGGATTTTGAAAATTCTAGAGAGAATTTTAAAAGCTTCAACAGAATTTCTACAATTTTGAAAGGGATTTGAAAAGTTTCAATGGGAATGGGAAGAATTGGGACAAAAATTGGAAAATTTTTAAGGGACTTTGAAAAAATTTCAACTGGAATTTTAGCAATTTTTTTATGTGAAATTGTAAACATGTGGCCATGGATTTTGAAAATTCTAGAGAGAATTTTAAAAGCTTCAAGAGAATTTCAACAATTTTGAGAGGGATTTGAAAAGTTTCAATGGGAATGGGAAGAATTGGGACAAAAATTGGAAAATTTTTAAGGGACTTTGAAAAAATTTCAACTGGAATTTTAGCAATTTTTTGACGTGAAATTGTAAACATGTGGACATGGATTTTGAAAATTCTAGAGAGAATTTTAAAAGCTTCAACAGAATTTCAACAATTTTGAGAGGGATTTGAAAAGTTTCAATGGGAATGGGAAGAATTGGGACAAAAATTGGAAAATTTCTAAGGGACTTTGAAAAAATTTCAACTGGAATTTTAGCCATTTTTTTATGTGAAATTGTAAACATGTGGACATGGATTTTGAAAATTCTAGAGAGAATTTTAAAAGCTTCAACAGAATTTCAACAATTTTGAGAGGGATTTGAAAAGTTTCAATGGGAATGGGAAGAATTGGGACAAAAATTGGAAAATTTTTAAGGGACTTTGAAAAAATTTCAACTGGAATTTTAGCCATTTTTTACGTGAAATTGTAAACATGTTGAAGTGGATTTTGAAAATTCTAGAGAGAATTTTAAAAGCTTCAACAGAATTTCAACAATTTTGAGAGGGATTTGAAAAGTTTCAATGGGAATGGGAAGAATTGGGACAAAAATTGGAAAATTTTTAAGGGACTTTGAAAAAATTTCAACTGGAATTTTAGCCATTTTTTGACGTGAAATTGTAAACATGTGGACATGGATTTTGAAAATTCTAGAGAGAATTTTAAAAGCTTCAAGAGAATTTCAACGATTTTGAGAGGGATTTGAAAAGTTTCAATGGGAATGGGAAGAATTGGGACAAAAATTGGAAAATTTTTAAGGGACTTTGAAAAAATTTCAACTGGAATTTTAGCCATTTTTTTACGTGAAATTGTGAACATGTTGATGTGGATTTTGAAAATTCTAGAGAGAGTTTTAAAAGCTTCAACAGAATTTCAACAATTTTGAGAGGGATTTGAAAAGTTTCAATGGGAATGGGAAGAATTGGGACAAAAATTGGAAAATTTTTAAGGGACTTTGAAAAAATTTCAACTGGAATTTTAGCCATTTTTTTACGTGAAATTGTAAACATGTGGCCATGGATTTTGAAAATTCTAGAGAGAATTTTAAAAGCTTCAACAGAATTTCAACAATTTTGAGAGGGATTTGAAAAGTTTCAATGGGAATGGGAAGAATTGGGACAAAAATTGGAAAATTTTTAAGGGACTTTGAAAAAATTTCAACTGGAATTTTAGCCATTTTGTTACGTGAAATTGTAAACATGTGGCCGTGGATTTTGAAAATTCTAGAGAGAATTTTAAAAGCTTCAAGAGAATTTCAACAATTTGGAGAGGGATTTGAAAAGTTTCAATGGGAATGGGAAGAATTGGGACAAAAATTGGAAAATTTTTAAGGGACTTTGAAAAAATTTCAACTGGAATTTTAGCCATTTTGTTACGTGAAATTGTAAACATGTGGCCATGGATTTTGAAAATTCTAGAGAGAATTTTAAAAGCTTCAACAGAATTTCAACAATTTTGAGAGGGATTTGAAAAGTTTCAATGGGAATGGGAAGAATTGGGACAAAAATTGGAAAATTTTTAAGGGACTTTGAAAAAATTTCAACTGGAATTTTAGCCATTTTGTTACGTGAAATTGTGAACATGTTGAAGTGGATTTTGAAAATTCTAGAGAGAATTTTAAAAGCTTCAAGAGAATTTCAACAATTTTGAGAGGGATTTGAAAAGTTTCAATGGGAATGGGAAGAATTGGGACAAAAATTGGAAAATTTTTAAGGGACTTTGAAACAATTTCAACTGGAATTTTAGCCATTTTTTTACGTGAAATTGTAAACATGTCGCCATGGATTTTGAAAATTCTAGAGAGAATTTTAAAAGCTTCAACAGAATTTCAACAATTTTGAGAGGGATTTGAAAAGTTTCAATGGGAATGGGAAGAATTGGGACAAAAATTGGAAAATTTTTAAGGGACTTTGAAAAAATTTCAACTGGAATTTTAGCCATTTTGTTACGTGAAATTGTAAACATGTGGCCATGGATTTTGAAAATTCTAGAGAGAATTTTAAAAGCTTCAAGAGAATTTCAACAATTTGGAGAGGGATTTGAAAAGTTTCAATGGGAATGGGAAGAATTGGGACAAAAATTGGAAAATTTTTAAGGGACTTTGAAAAAATTTCAACTGGAATTTTAGCCATTTTTTGACGTGAAATTGTAAACATGTGGCCATGGATTTTGAAAATTCTAGAGAGAATTTTAAAAGCTTCAACAGAATTTCTACAATTTTGAAAGGGATTTGAAAAGTTTCAATGGGAATGGGAAGAATTGGGACAAAAATTGGAAAATTTTTAAGGGACTTTGAAAAAATTTCAACTGGAATTTTAGCAATTTTTTTATGTGAAATTGTAAACATGTGGCCATGGATTTTGAAAATTCTAGAGAGAATTTTAAAAGCTTCAAGAGAATTTCAACAATTTTGAGAGGGATTTGAAAAGTTTCAATGGGAATGGGAAGAATTGGGACAAAAATTGGAAAATTTTTAAGGGACTTTGAAAAAATTTCAACTGGAATTTTAGCAATTTTTTGACGTGAAATTGTAAACATGTGGACATGGATTTTGAAAATTCTAGAGAGAATTTTAAAAGCTTCAACAGAATTTCAACAATTTTGAGAGGGATTTGAAAAGTTTCAATGGGAATGGGAAGAATTGGGACAAAAATTGGAAAATTTCTAAGGGACTTTGAAAAAATTTCAACTGGAATTTTAGCCATTTTTTTATGTGAAATTGTAAACATGTGGACATGGATTTTGAAAATTCTAGAGAGAATTTTAAAAGCTTCAACAGAATTTCAACAATTTTGAGAGGGATTTGAAAAGTTTCAATGGGAATGGGAAGAATTGGGACAAAAATTGGAAAATTTTTAAGGGACTTTGAAAAAATTTCAACTGGAATTTTAGCCATTTTTTGACGTGAAATTGTAAACATGTGGCCATGGATTTTGAAAATTCTAGAGAGAATTTTAAAAGCTTCAACAGAATTTCAACAATTTGGAGAGGGATTTGAAAAGTTTCAATGGGAATGGGAAGAATTGGGACAAAAATTGGAAAATTTTTAAGGGACTTTGAAAAAATTTCAACTGGAATTTTAGCAATTTTTTTATGTGAAATTGTAAACATGTGGACATGGATTTTGAAAATTCTAGAGAGAATTTTAAAAGTTTCAACAGAATTTCAACAATTTTGAAAGGGATTTGAAAAGTTTCAATGGGAATGGGAAGAATTGGGACAAAAATTGGAAAATTTTTAAGGGACTTTGAAAAAATTTCAACTGGAATTTTAGCCATTTTTTGACGTGAAATTGTAAACATGTGGACATGGATTTTGAAAATTCTAGAGAGAATTTTAAAATCTTCAACAGAATTTCAACAATTTTGAGAGGGATTTGAAAAATTTCAATGGGAATGGGAAGAATTGGGACAAAAATTGGAAAATTTTTAAGGGACTTTGAAAAAATTTCAACTGGAATTTTAGCCATTTTTTGACGTGAAATTGTAAACATGTGGACATGGATTTTGAAAATTCTAGAGAGAATTTTAAAAGCTTCAAGAGAATTTCAACGATTTTGAGAGGGATTTGAAAAGTTTCAATGGGAATGGGAAGAATTGGGACAAAAATTGGAAAATTTTTAAGGGACTTTGAAAAAATTTCAACTGGAATTTTAGCCATTTTTTTACGTGAAATTGTGAACATGTTGATGTGGATTTTGAAAATTCTAGAGAGAGTTTTAAAAGCTTCAACAGAATTTCAACAATTTTGAGAGGGATTTGAAAAGTTTCAATGGGAATGGGAAGAATTGGGACAAAAATTGGAAAATTTTTAAGGGACTTTGAAAAAATTTCAACTGGAATTTTAGCCATTTTTTTACGTGAAATTGTAAACATGTGGCCATGGATTTTGAAAATTCTAGAGAGAATTTTAAAAGCTTCAACAGAATTTCAACAATTTTGAGAGGGATTTGAAAAGTTTCAATGGGAATGGGAAGAATTGGGACAAAAATTGGAAAATTTTTAAGGGACTTTGAAAAAATTTCAACTGGAATTTTAGCCGTTTTTTTACGTGAAATTGTAAACATGTGGCCATGGATTTTGAAAATTCTAGAGAGAATTTTAAAAGCTTCAAGAGAATTTCAACAATTTTGAGAGGGATTTGAAAAGTTTCCATGGGAATGGGAAGAATTGGGACAAAAATTGGAAAATTTTTAAGGGACTTTGAAAAAATTTCAACTGGAATTTTAGCCATTTTTTTATGTGAAATTGTAAACATGTGGCCATGGATTTTGAAAATTCTAGAGAGAATGTTAAAAGCTTCAACAGAATTTCAACAATTTTGAAAGGGATTTGAAAAGTTTCAATGGGAATGGGAAGAATTGGGACAAAAATTGGAAAATTTTTAAGGGACTTTGAAAAAATTTCAACTGGAATTTTAGCAATTTTTTGACGTGAAATTGTAAACATGTGGACATGGATTTTGAAAATTCTAGAGAGAATTTTAAAAGCTTCAACAGAATTTCAACAATTTTGAGAGGGATTTGAAAAGTTTCAATGGGAATGGGAAGAATTGGGACAAAAATTGGAAAATTTCTAAGGGACTTTGAAAAAATTTCAACTGGAATTTTAGCCATTTTTTTATGTGAAATTGTAAACATGTGGACATGGATTTTGAAAATTCTAGAGAGAATTTTAAAAGCTTCAACAGAATTTCAACAATTTTGAGAGGGATTTGAAAAGTTTCAATGGGAATGGGAAGAATTGGGACAAAAATTGGAAAATTTTTAAGGGACTTTGAAAAAATTTCAACTGGAATTTTAGCCATTTTTTGACGTGAAATTGTAAACATGTGGCCATGGATTTTGAAAATTCTAGAGAGAATTTTAAAAGCTTCAACAGAATTTCAACAATTTTGAGAGGGATTTGAAAAGTTTCAATGGGAATGGGAAGAATTGGGACAAAAATTGGAAAATTTTTAAGGGACTTTGAAAAAATTTCAACTGGAATTTTAGCAATTTTTTTATGTGAAATTGTAAACATGTGGCCATGGATTTTGAAAATTCTAGAGAGAATTTTAAAAGTTTCAACAGAATTTCAACAATTTTGAAAGGGATTTGAAAAGTTTCAATGGGAATGGGAAGAATTGGGACAAAAATTGGAAAATTTTTAAGGGACTTTGAAAAAATTTCAACTGGAATTTTAGCCATTTTTTGACGTGAAATTGTAAACATGTGGACATGGATTTTGAAAATTCTAGAGAGAATTTTAAAATCTTCAACAGAATTTCAACAATTTTGAGAGGGATTTGAAAAGTTTCAATGGGAATGGGAAGAATTGGGACAAAAATTGGAAAATTTTTAAGGGACTTTGAAAAAATTTCAACTGGAATTTTAGCCATTTTTTGACGTGAAATTGTAAACATGTGGACATGGATTTTGAAAATTCTAGAGAGAATTTTAAAAGCTTCAAGAGAATTTCAACGATTTTGAGAGGGATTTGAAAAGTTTCAATGGGAATGGGAAGAATTGGGACAAAAATTGGAAAATTTTTAAGGGACTTTGAAAAAATTTCAACTGGAATTTTAGCCATTTTTTTACGTGAAATTGTGAACATGTTGATGTGGATTTTGAAAATTCTAGAGAGAATTTTAAAAGCTTCAACAGAATTTCAACAATTTTGAGAGGGATTTGAAAAGTTTCAATGGGAATGGGAAGAATTGGGACAAAAATTGGAAAATTTTTAAGGGACTTTGAAAAAATTTCAACTGGAATTTTAGCCATTTTGTTACGTGAAATTGTGAACATGTGGCCATGGATTTTGAAAATTCTAGAGAGAATTTTAAAAGCTTCAACAGAATTTCAACAATTTGGAGAGGGATTTGAAAAGTTTCAATGGGAATGGGAAGAATTGGGACAAAAATTGGAAAATTTTTAAGGGACTTTGAAAAAATTTCAACTGGAATTTTAGCAATTTTTTTATGTGAAATTGTAAACATGTGGCCATGGATTTTGAAAATTCTAGAGAGAATTTTAAAAGTTTCAACAGAATTTCAACAATTTTGAAAGGGATTTGAAAAGTTTCAATGGGAATGGGAAGAATTGGGACAAAAATTGGAAAATTTTTAAGGGACTTTGAAAAAATTTCAACTGGAATTTTAGCCATTTTTTGACGTGAAATTGTAAACATGTGGACATGGATTTTGAAAATTCTAGAGAGAATTTTAAAATCTTCAACAGAATTTCAACAATTTTGAGAGGGATTTGAAAAATTTCAATGGGAATGGGAAGAATTGGGACAAAAATTGGAAAATTTTTAAGGGACTTTGAAAAAATTTCAACTGGAATTTTAGCCATTTTTTGACGTGAAATTGTAAACATGTGGACATGGATTTTGAAAATTCTAGAGAGAATTTTAAAAGCTTCAAGAGAATTTCAACGATTTTGAGAGGGATTTGAAAAGTTTCAATGGGAAT
Organism: Streptopelia decaocto; assembly: GCF_964273445.1. Classification (NCBI taxonomy): domain Eukaryota; kingdom Metazoa; phylum Chordata; class Aves; order Columbiformes; family Columbidae; genus Streptopelia; species Streptopelia decaocto. The sequence goes on along the minus strand of NW_028116601.1, from coordinate 36,748 downwards.
GGGAAGAATTGGGACAAAAATTGGAAAATTTTTAAGGGACTTTGAAAAAATTTCAACTGGAATTTTAGCCATTTTTTTACGTGAAATTGTGAACATGTTGATGTGGATTTTGAAAATTCTAGAGAGAGTTTTAAAAGCTTCAACAGAATTTCAACAATTTTGAGAGGGATTTGAAAAGTTTCAATGGGAATGGGAAGAATTGGGACAAAAATTGGAAAATTTTTAAGGGACTTTGAAAAAATTTCAACTGGAATTTTAGCCATTTTTTTACGTGAAATTGTAAACATGTGGCCATGGATTTTGAAAATTCTAGAGAGAATTTTAAAAGCTTCAAGAGAATTTCAACAATTTTGAGAGGGATTTGAAAAATTTCAATGGGAATGGGAAGAATTGGGACAAAAATTGGAAAATTTTTAAGGGACTTTGAAAAAATTTCAACTGGAATTTTAGCCATTTTTTGACGTGAAATTGTAAACATGTGGACATGGATTTTGAAAATTCTAGAGAGAATTTTAAAAGCTTCAAGAGAATTTCAACGATTTTGAGAGGGATTTGAAAAGTTTCAATGGGAATGGGAAGAATTGGGACAAAAATTGGAAAATTTTTAAGGGACTTTGAAAAAATTTCAACTGGAATTTTAGCCATTTTTTTACGTGAAATTGTGAACATGTTGATGTGGATTTTGAAAATTCTAGAGAGAGTTTTAAAAGCTTCAACAGAATTTCAACAATTTTGAGAGGGATTTGAAAAGTTTCAATGGGAATGGGAAGAATTGGGACAAAAATTGGAAAATTTTTAAGGGACTTTGAAAAAATTTCAACTGGAATTTTAGCCATTTTTTTACGTGAAATTGTAAACATGTGGCCATGGATTTTGAAAATTCTAGAGAGAATTTTAAAAGCTTCAACAGAATTTCAACAATTTTGAGAGGGATTTGAAAAGTTTCAATGGGAATGGGAAGAATTGGGACAAAAATTGGAAAATTTTTAAGGGACTTTGAAAAAATTTCAACTGGAATTTTAGCCATTTTGTTACGTGAAATTGTAAACATGTGGCCATGGATTTTGAAAATTCTAGAGAGAATTTTAAAAGCTTCAACAGAATTTCAACAATTTTGAGAGGGATTTGAAAAGTTTCAATGGGAATGGGAAGAATTGGGACAAAAATTGGAAAATTTTTAAGGGACTTTGAAAAAATTTCAACTGGAATTTTAGCCATTTTTTTACGTGAAATTGTAAACATGTGGCCATGGATTTTGAAAATTCTAGAGAGAATTTTAAAAGCTTCAAGAGAATTTCAACAATTTTGAGAGGGATTTGAAAAGTTTCAATGGGAATGGGAAGAATTGGGACAAAAATTGGAAAACTTTTCAGGGACTTTGAAAAAATTTCAACTGGAATTTTAGCCATTTTGTTACGTGAAATTGTAAACATGTGGCCATGGATTTTGAAAATTCTAGAGAGAATTTTAAAAGCTTCAACAGAATTTCAACAATTTTGAGAGGGATTTGAAAAGTTTCAATGGCAATGGGAAGAATTGGGACAAAAATTGGAAAATTTTTAAGGGACTTTGAAAAAATTTCAACTGGAATTTTAGCCGTTTTTTTACGTGAAATTGTAAACATGTGGCCATGGATTTTGAAAATTCTAGAGAGAATTTTAAAAGCTTCAAGAGAATTTCAACAATTTTGAGAGGGATTTGAAAAGTTTCAATGGGAATGGGAAGAATTGGGACAAAAATTGGAAAATTTTTAAGGGACTTTGAAAAAATTTCAACTGGAATTTTAGCCATTTTTTTATGTGAAATTGTAAACATGTGGCCATGGATTTTGAAAATTCTAGAGAGAATGTTAAAAGCTTCAACAGAATTTCAACAATTTTGAAAGGGATTTGAAAAGTTTCAATGGGAATGGGAAGAATTGGGACAAAAATTGGAAAATTTTTAAGGGACTTTGAAAAAATTTCAACTGGAATTTTAGCAATTTTTTGACGTGAAATTGTAAACATGTGGCCATGGATTTTGAAAATTCTAGAGAGAATTTTAAAAGTTTCAACAGAATTTCAACAATTTTGAGAGGGATTTGAAAAGTTTCAATGGGAATGGGAAGAATTGGGACAAAAATTGGAAAATTTTTAAGGGACTTTGAAACAATTTCAACTGGAATTTTAGCCATTTTTTTATGTGAAATTGTAAACATGTGGCCATGGATTTTGAAAATTCTAGAGAGAATTTTAAAAGCTTCAAGAGAATTTCAACAATTTTGAGAGGGATTTGAAAAGTTTCAATGGGAATGGGAAGAATTGGGACAAAAATTGGAAAATTTTTAAGGGACTTTGAAAAAATTTCAACTGGAATTTTAGCCATTTTTTGACGTGAAATTGTAAACATGTGGCCATGGATTTTGAAAATTCTAGAGAGAATTTTAAAAGCTTCAACAGAATTTCAACAATTTGGAGAGGGATTTGAAAAGTTTCAATGGGAATGGGAAGAATTGGGACAAAAATTGGAAAATTTTTAAGGGACTTTGAAAAAATTTCAACTGGAATTTTAGCAATTTTTTTATGTGAAATTGTAAACATGTGGCCATGGATTTTGAAAATTCTAGAGAGAATTTTAAAAGTTTCAACAGAATTTCAACAATTTTGAAAGGGATTTGAAAAGTTTCAATGGGAATGGGAAGAATTGGGACAAAAATTGGAAAATTTTTAAGGGACTTTGAAAAAATTTCAACTGGAATTTTAGCCATTTTTTGACGTGAAATTGTAAACATGTGGACATGGATTTTGAAAATTCTAGAGAGAATTTTAAAATCTTCAACAGAATTTCAACAATTTTGAGAGGGATTTGAAAAATTTCAATGGGAATGGGAAGAATTGGGACAAAAATTGGAAAATTTTTAAGGGACTTTGAAAAAATTTCAACTGGAATTTTAGCCATTTTTTGACGTGAAATTGTAAACATGTGGACATGGATTTTGAAAATTCTAGAGAGAATTTTAAAAGCTTCAAGAGAATTTCAACGATTTTGAGAGGGATTTGAAAAGTTTCAATGGGAATGGGAAGAATTGGGACAAAAATTGGAAAATTTTTAAGGGACTTTGAAAAAATTTCAACTGGAATTTTAGCCATTTTTTTACATGAAATTGTAAACATGTTGATGTGGATTTTGAAAATTCTAGAGAGAATTTTAAAAGCTTCAACAGAATTTCAACAATTTTGAGAGGGATTTGAAAAGTTTCAATGGGAATGGGAAGAATTGGGACAAAAATTGGAAAACTTTTCAGGGACTTTGAAAAAATTTCAACTGGAATTTTAGCCATTTTGTTACGTGAAATTGTAAACATGTGGCCATGGATTTTGAAAATTCTAGAGAGAATTTTAAAAGCTTCAACAGAATTTCAACAATTTTGAGAGGGATTTGAAAAGTTTCAATGGCAATGGGAAGAATTGGGACAAAAATTGGAAAATTTTTAAGGGACTTTGAAAAAATTTCAACTGGAATTTTAGCCGTTTTTTTACGTGAAATTGTAAACATGTGGCCATGGATTTTGAAAATTCTAGAGAGAATTTTAAAAGCTTCAAGAGAATTTCAACAATTTTGAGAGGGATTTGAAAAGTTTCAATGGGAATGGGAAGAATTGGGACAAAAATTGGAAAATTTTTAAGGGACTTTGAAAAAATTTCAACTGGAATTTTAGCCATTTTTTTATGTGAAATTGTAAACATGTGGCCATGGATTTTGAAAATTCTAGAGAGAATGTTAAAAGCTTCAACAGAATTTCAACAATTTTGAAAGGGATTTGAAAAGTTTCAATGGGAATGGGAAGAATTGGGACAAAAATTGGAAAATTTTTAAGGGACTTTGAAAAAATTTCAACTGGAATTTTAGCAATTTTTTGACGTGAAATTGTAAACATGTGGCCATGGATTTTGAAAATTCTAGAGAGAATTTTAAAAGTTTCAACAGAATTTCAACAATTTTGAGAGGGATTTGAAAAGTTTCAATGGGAATGGGAAGAATTGGGACAAAAATTGGAAAATTTTTAAGGGACTTTGAAACAATTTCAACTGGAATTTTAGCCATTTTTTTATGTGAAATTGTAAACATGTGGCCATGGATTTTGAAAATTCTAGAGAGAATTTTAAAAGCTTCAAGAGAATTTCAACAATTTTGAGAGGGATTTGAAAAGTTTCAATGGGAATGGGAAGAATTGGGACAAAAATTGGAAAATTTTTAAGGGACTTTGAAAAAATTTCAACTGGAATTTTAGCCATTTTTTGACGTGAAATTGTAAACATGTGGCCATGGATTTTGAAAATTCTAGAGAGAATTTTAAAAGCTTCAACAGAATTTCAACAATTTGGAGAGGGATTTGAAAAGTTTCAATGGGAATGGGAAGAATTGGGACAAAAATTGGAAAATTTTTAAGGGACTTTGAAAAAATTTCAACTGGAATTTTAGCAATTTTTTTATGTGAAATTGTAAACATGTGGCCATGGATTTTGAAAATTCTAGAGAGAATTTTAAAAGTTTCAACAGAATTTCAACAATTTTGAAAGGGATTTGAAAAGTTTCAATGGGAATGGGAAGAATTGGGACAAAAATTGGAAAATTTTTAAGGGACTTTGAAAAAATTTCAACTGGAATTTTAGCCATTTTTTGACGTGAAATTGTAAACATGTGGACATGGATTTTGAAAATTCTAGAGAGAATTTTAAAATCTTCAACAGAATTTCAACAATTTTGAGAGGGATTTGAAAAATTTCAATGGGAATGGGAAGAATTGGGACAAAAATTGGAAAATTTTTAAGGGACTTTGAAAAAATTTCAACTGGAATTTTAGCCATTTTTTGACGTGAAATTGTAAACATGTGGACATGGATTTTGAAAATTCTAGAGAGAATTTTAAAAGCTTCAAGAGAATTTCAACGATTTTGAGAGGGATTTGAAAAGTTTCAATGGGAATGGGAAGAATTGGGACAAAAATTGGAAAATTTTTAAGGGACTTTGAAAAAATTTCAACTGGAATTTTAGCCATTTTTTTACATGAAATTGTAAACATGTTGATGTGGATTTTGAAAATTCTAGAGAGAATTTTAAAAGCTTCAACAGAATTTCAACAATTTTGAGAGGGATTTGAAAAGTTTCAATGGGAATGGGAAGAATTGGGACAAAAATTGGAAAATTTTTAAGGGACTTTGAAAAAATTTCAACTGGAATTTTAGCCATTTTTTTACGTGAAATTGTAAACATGTGGCCATGGATTTTGAAAATTCTAGAGAGAATTTTAAAAGCTTCAAGAGAATTTCAACAATTTTGAGAGGGATTTGAAAAGTTTCAATGGGAATGGGAAGAATTGGGACAAAAATTGGAAAATTTTTAAGGGACTTTGAAAAAATTTCAACTGGAATTTTAGCCATTTTTTGACGTGAAATTGTAAACATGTGGCCATGGATTTTGAAAATTCTAGAGAGAATTTTAAAAGCTTCAACAGAATTTCAACAATTTTGAGAGGGATTTGAAAAGTTTCAATGGGAATGGGAAGAATTGGGACAAAAATTGGAAAATTTTTAAGGGACTTTGAAAAAATTTCAACTGGAATTTTAGCCATTTTTTTACGTGAAATTGTAAACATGTGGCCATGGATTTTGAAAATTCTAGAGAGAATTTTAAAAGCTTCAAGAGAATTTCAACAATTTTGAGAGGGATTTGAAAAGTTTCAATGGGAATGGGAAGAATTGGGACAAAAATTGGAAAATTTTTAAGGGACTTAGAAAAAATTTCAACTGGAATTTTAGCCATTTTGTTACGTGAAATTGTAAACATGTGGCCATGGATTTTGAAAATTCTAGAGAGAATTTTAAAAGCTTCAACAGAATTTCAACAATTTTGAGAGGGATTTGAAAAGTTTCAATGGGAATGGGAAGAATTGGGACAAAAATTGGAAAATTTTTAAGGGACTTTGAAAAAATTTCAACTGGAATTTTAGCCATTTTGTTACGTGAAATTGTAAACATGTGGCCATGGATTTTGAAAATTCTAGAGAGAATTTTAAAAGCTTCAAGAGAATTTCAACAATTTTGAGAGGGATTTGAAAAGTTTCAATGGGAATGGGAAGAATTGCGACAAAAATTGGAAAATTTTTAAAGGACTTTGAAAAAATTTCAACTGGAATTTTAGCCATTTTTTACGTGAAATTGTAAACATGTGGCCATGGATTTTGAAAATTCTAGAGAGAATTTTAAAAGCTTCAACAGAATTTCAACAATTTTGAGAGGGATTTGAAAAGTTTCAATGGGAATGGGAAGAATTGGGACAAAAATTGGAAAATTTTTAAGGGACTTTGAAAAAATTTCAACTGGAATTTTAGCCATTTTTTGACGTGAAATTGTAAACATGTGGCCATGGATTTTGAAAATTCTAGAGAGAATTTTAAAAGCTTCAAGAGAATTTCAACGATTTTGAGAGGGATTTGAAAAGTTTCAATGGGAATGGGAAGAATTGGGACAAAAATTGGAAAATGTTTAAGGGACTTTGAAAAAATTTCAACTGGAATTTTAGCCATTTTTTTACGTGAAATTGTGAACATGTTGATGTGGATTTTGAAAATTCTAGAGAGAGTTTTAAAAGCTTCAACAGAATTTCAACAATTTTGAGAGGGATTTGAAAAGTTTCAATGGGAATGGGAAGAATTGGGACAAAAATTGGAAAATTTTTAAGGGACTTTGAAAAAATTTCAACTGGAATTTTAGCCATTTTTTTACGTGAAATTGTAAACATGTGGCCATGGATTTTGAAAATTCTAGAGAGAATTTTAAAAGCTTCAACAGAATTTCAACAATTTTGAGAGGGATTTGAAAAGTTTCAATGGGAATGGGAAGAATTGGGACAAAAATTGGAAAATTTTTAAGGGACTTTGAAAAAATTTCAACTGGAATTTTAGCCATTTTGTTACGTGAAATTGTAAACATGTGGCCATGGATTTTGAAAATTCTAGAGAGAATTTTAAAAGCTTCAACAGAATTTCAACAATTTTGAGAGGGATTTGAAAAGTTTCAATGGGAATGGGAAGAATTGGGACAAAAATTGGAAAATTTTTAAGGGACTTTGAAAAAATTTCAACTGGAATTTTAGCCATTTTTTTACGTGAAATTGTAAACATGTGGCCATGGATTTTGAAAATTCTAGAGAGAATTTTAAAAGCTTCAAGAGAATTTCAACAATTTTGAGAGGGATTTGAAAAGTTTCAATGGGAATGGGAAGAATTGGGACAAAAATTGGAAAATTTTTAAGGGACTTTGAAAAAATTTCAACTGGAATTTTAGCAATTTTTTGACGTGAAATTGTAAACATGTGGCCATGGATTTTGAAAATTCTAGAGAGAATTTTAAAAGCTTCAACAGAATTTCAACAATTTTGAGAGGGATTTGAAAAGTTTCCATGGGAATGGGAAGAATTGGGACAAAAATTGGAAAACTTTTCAGGGACTTTGAAAAAATTTCAACTGGAATTTTAGCCATTTTGTTACGTGAAATTGTAAACATGTGGCCATGGATTTTGAAAATTCTAGAGAGAATTTTAAAAGCTTCAACAGAATTTCAACAATTTTGAGAGGGATTTGAAAAGTTTCAATGGCAATGGGAAGAATTGGGACAAAAATTGGAAAATTTTTAAGGGACTTTGAAAAAATTTCAACTGGAATTTTAGCCGTTTTTTTACGTGAAATTGTAAACATGTGGCCATGGATTTTGAAAATTCTAGAGAGAATTTTAAAAGCTTCAAGAGAATTTCAACAATTTTGAGAGGGATTTGAAAAGTTTCAATGGGAATGGGAAGAATTGGGACAAAAATTGGAAAATTTTTAAGGGACTTTGAAAAAATTTCAACTGGAATTTTAGCCATTTTTTTATGTGAAATTGTAAACATGTGGCCATGGATTTTGAAAATTCTAGAGAGAATGTTAAAAGCTTCAACAGAATTTCAACAATTTTGAAAGGATATGAAAAGTTTCAATGGGAATGGGAAGAATTGGGACAAAAATTGGAAAATTTTTAAGGGACTTTGAAAAAATTTCAACTGGAATTTTAGCAATTTTTTGACGTGAAATTGTAAACATGTGGACATGGATTTTGAAAATTCTAGAGAGAGTTTTAAAAGCTTCAACAGAATTTCAACAATTTTGAAAGGGATTTGAAAAGTTTCAATGGGAATGGGAAGAATTGGGACAAAAATTGGAAAATTTTTAAGGGACTTTGAAAAAATTTCAACTGGAATTTTAGCCATTTTTTTATGTGAAATTGTAAACATGTGGCCATGGATTTTGAAAATTCTAGAGAGAATTTTAAAAGCTTCAAGAGAATTTCAACAATTTTGAGAGGGATTTGAAAAGTTTCAATGGGAATGGGAAGAATTGGGACAAAAATTGGAAAATTTTTAAGGGACTTTGAAAAAATTTCAACTGGAATTTTAGCCATTTTTTGACGTGAAATTGTAAACATGTGGCCATGGATTTTGAAAATTCTAGAGAGAATTTTAAAAGCTTCAACAGAATTTCAACAATTTGGAGAGGGATTTGAAAAGTTTCAATGGGAATGGGAAGAATTGGGACAAAAATTGGAAAATTTTTAAGGGACTTTGCAAAAATTTCAACTGGAATTTTAGCAATTTTTTTATGTGAAATTGTAAACATGTGGCCATGGATTTTGAAAATTCTAGAGAGAATTTTAAAAGTTTCAACAGAATTTCAACAATTTTGAAAGGGATTTGAAAAGTTTCAATGGGAATGGGAAGAATTGGGACAAAAATTGGAAAATTTTTAAGGGACTTTGAAAAAATTTCAACTGGAATTTTAGCCATTTTTTGACGTGAAATTGTAAACATGTGGACATGGATTTTGAAAATTCTAGAGAGAATTTTAAAATCTTCAACAGAATTTCAACAATTTTGAGAGGGATTTGAAAAATTTCAATGGGAATGGGAAGAATTGGGACAAAAATTGGAAAATTTTTAAGGGACTTTGAAAAAATTTCAACTGGAATTTTAGCCATTTTTTGACGTGAAATTGTAAACATGTGGACATGGATTTTGAAAATTCTAGAGAGAATTTTAAAAGCTTCAAGAGAATTTCAACGATTTTGAGAGGGATTTGAAAAGTTTCAATGGGAATGGGAAGAATTGGGACAAAAATTGGAAAATTTTTAAGGGACTTTGAAAAAATTTCAACTGGAATTTTAGCCATTTTTTACATGAAATTGTAAACATGTTGATGTGGATTTTGAAAATTCTAGAGAGAATTTTAAAAGCTTCAAGAGAATTTCAACAATTTTGAGAGGGATTTGAAAAGTTTCAATGGGAATGGGAAGAATTGGGACAAAAATTGGAAAATTTTTAAGGGACTTTGAAAAAATTTCAACTGGAATTTTAGCCATTTTTTTACGTGAAATTGTAAACATGTGGCCATGGATTTTGAAAATTCTAGAGAGAATTTTAAAAGCTTCAAGAGAATTTCAACAATTTTGAGAGGGATTTGAAAAGTTTCAATGGGAATGGGAAGAATTGGGACAAAAATTGGAAAATTTTTAAAGGGACTTTGAAAAAATTTCAACTGGAATTTTAGCCATTTTTTGACGTGAAATTGTAAACATGTGGCCATGGATTTTGAAAATTCTAGAGAGAATTTTAAAAGCTTCAACAGAATTTCAACAATTTTGAGAGGGATTTGAAAAGTTTCAATGGGAATGGGAAGAATTGGGACAAAAATTGGAAAATTTTTAAGGGACTTTGAAAAAATTTCAACTGGAATTTTAGCCATTTTTTTACGTGAAATTGTAAACATGTGGCCATGGATTTTGAAAATTCTAGAGAGAATTTTAAAAGCTTCAAGAGAATTTCAACAATTTTGAGAGGGATTTGAAAAGTTTCAATGGGAATGGGAAGAATTGGGACAAAAATTGGAAAATTTTTAAGGGACTTAGAAAAAATTTCAACTGGAATTTTAGGCCATTTTGTTACGTGAAATTGTAAACATGTGGACATGGATTTTGAAAATTCTAGAGAGAATTTTAAAAGCTTCAACAGAATTTCAACAATTTTGAGAGGGATTTGAAAAGTTTCAATGGGAATGGGAAGAATTGGGACAAAAATTGGAAAATTTTTAAGGGACTTTGAAAAAATTTCAACTGGAATTTTAGCCATTTTGTTACGTGAAATTGTAAACATGTGGCCATGGATTTTGAAAATTCTAGAGAGAATTTTAAAAGCTTCAAGAGAATTTCAACAATTTTTGAGAGGGATTTGAAAAGTTTCAATGGGAATGGGAAGAATTGCGACAAAAATTGGAAAATTTTTAAAGGACTTTGAAAAAATTTCAACTGGATTTTAGCCATTTTTTACGTGAAATTGTAAACATGTGGCCATGGATTTTGAAAATTCTAGAGAGAATTTTAAAAGCTTCAACAGAATTTCAACAATTTGAGAGGGATTTGAAAAAGTTTCAATGGGAATGGGAAGAATTGGGACAAAAATTGGAAAATTTTTAAGGGACTTTGAAAAAATTTCAACTGGAATTTTAGCCATTTTTTACGTGAAAATTGTAAACATGTTGAAGTGGATTTTGAAAATTCTAGAGAGAATTTTAAAAGCTTCAAGAGAATTTCAACAATTTTGAGAGGGATTTGAAAAGTTTCAATGGGAATGGGAAGAATTGGGACAAAAATTGAAAATTTTTAAGGGACTTTGAAAAAATTTCAACTGGAATTTTAGCCATTTTTTATGTGAAATTGTAAACATGTGGCCATGGATTTTGAAAATTCTAGAGAGAATGTTAAAAGCTTCAACAGAATTTCAACAATTTTGAGAGGGATTTGAAAAGTTTCAATGGGAATGGGAAGAATTGGGACAAAAATTGGAAAATTTTTAAGGGACTTTGAAAAAATTTCAACTGGAATTTTAGCAATTTTTTGACGTGAAATTGTAAACATGTGGCCATGGATTTTGAAAATTCTAGAGAGAATTTTAAAAGCTTCAAGAGAATTTCAACAATTTTGAGAGGGATTTGAAAAGTTTCAATGGGAATGGGAAGAATTGGGACAAAAATTGGAAAATTTTTAAGGGACTTTGAAAAAATTTTCAACTGGAATTTTAGCCATTTTGTTACGTGAAATTGTGAACATGTTGAAGTGGATTTTGAAATTCTAGAGAGAATTTTAAAAGCTTCAAGAGAATTTCAACAATTTTGAGAGGGATTTGAAAAGTTTCAATGGGAATGGGAAGAATTGCGACAAAAATTGGAAAATTTTTAAAGGACTTTGAAAAAATTTCAACTGGAATTTTAGCCATTTTTTACGTGAAATTGTAAACATGTTGAAGTGGATTTTGAAAATTCTAGAGAGAATTTTAAAAGCTTCAACAGAATTTCAACAATTTTGAGAGGGATTTGAAAAGTTTCAATGGGAATGGGAAGAATTGGGACAAAAATTGGAAAATTTTTCAGGGACTTTGAAAAAATTTCAACTGGAATTTTAGCAATTTTTTGACGTGAAATTGTAAACATGTGGACATGGATTTTGAAAATTCTAGAGAGAATTTTAAAAGCTTCAAGAGAATTTCAACAATTTTGAGAGGGATTTGAAAAGTTTCAATGGGAATGGGAAGAATTGGGACAAAAATTGGAAAATTTTTAAGGGACTTTGAAAAAAATTTCAACTGGAATTTTTAGCCATTTTGTTACGTGAAATTGTAAACATGTGGCCATGGATTTTGAAAATTCTAGAGAGAATTTTAAAAGCTTCAAGAGAATTTCAACAATTTGGAGAGGGATTTGAAAAGTTTCAATGGGAATGGGAAGAATTGGGACAAAAATTGGAAAATTTTTAAGGGACTTTGAAAAAATTTCAACTGGAATTTTAGCCATTTTTTGACGTGAAATTGTAAACATGTGGACATGGATTTTGAAAATTCTAGAGAGAATTTTAGAAGCTTCAACAGAATTTCAACAATTTTGAGAGGGATTTGAAAAGTTTCAATGGGAATGGGAAGAATTGGGACAAAAATTGGAAAATTTTTAAGGGACTTTGAAAAAATTTCAACTGGAATTTTAGCAATTTTTTTATGTGAAATTGTAAACATGTGGCCATGGATTTTGAAAATTCTAGAGAGAATTTTAAAAGCTTCAAGAGAATTTCAACAATTTTGAGAGGGATTTGAAAAGTTTCCATGGGAATGGGAAGAATTGGGACAAAAATTGGAAAATTTTTAAGGGACTTTGAAAAAATTTCAACTGGAATTTTAGCAATTTTTTGACATGAAATTGTAAACATGTGGACATGGATTTTGAAAATTCTAGAGAGAATTTTAAAAGCTTCAAGAGAATTTCAACGATTTTGAGAGGGATTTGAAAAGTTTCAATGGGAATGGGAAGAATTGGGACAAAATTGGAAAATTTTGAAGGGACTTTGAAAAAATTTCAACTGGAATTTTAGCCATTTTGTTACGTGAAATTGTAAACATGTGGCCATGGATTTTGAAAATTCTAGAGAGAATTTTAAAAGCTTCAAGAGAATTTCAACAATTTTGAGAGGGATTTGAAAAGTTTCCATGGGAATGGGAAGAATTGGGACAAAAATTGGAAAATTTTTAAGGGACTTTGAAAAAATTTCAACTGGAATTTTAGCCATTTTGTTACGTGAAATTGTGAACATGTGGACATGGATTTTGAAAATTCTAGAGAGAATTTTAAAAGCTTCAAGAGAATTTCTACAATTTTGAGAGGGATTTGAAAAGTTTCAATGGGAATGGGAAGAATTGGGACAAAAATTGGAAAATTTTTAAGGGACTTTGAAAAAATTTCAACTGGAATTTTAGCCATTTTGTTACGTGAAATTGTAAACATGTTGAAGTGGATTTTGAAAATTCTAGAGAGAATTTTAAAAGCTTCAACAGAATTTCAACAATTTTGAGAGGGATTTGAAAAGTTTCAATGGGAATGGGAAGAATTGGGACAAAAATTGGAAAATTTTTCAGGGACTTTGAAAAAATTTCAACTGGAATTTTAGCAATTTTTTGACGTGAAATTGTAAACATGTGGACATGGATTTTGAAAATTCTAGAGAGAATTTTAAAATCTTCAACAGAATTTCAACAATTTTTGAGAGGGATTTGAAAAATTTCAATGGGAATGGGAAGAATTGGGACAAAAATTGGAAAATTTTTAAGGGACTTTGAAAAAATTTCAACTGGAATTTTAGCCATTTTTTTACGTGAAATTGTAAACATGTGGCCATGGATTTTGAAAATTCTAGAGAGAATTTTAAAAGCTTCAAGAGAATTTCAACAATTTGGAGAGGGATTTGAAAAGTTTCAATGGGAATGGGAAGAATTGGGACAAAAATTGGAAAATTTTTAAGGGACTTTGAAAAAATTTCAACTGGAATTTTAGCCATTTTGTTACGTGAAATTGTGAACATGTTGAAGTGGATTTTGAAAATTCTAGAGAGAATTTTAAAAGCTTCAAGAGAATTTCAACAATTTTGAGAGGGATTTGAAAAGTTTCAATGGGAATGGGAAGAATTGCGACAAAAATTGGAAAATTTTTAAAGGACTTTGAAAAAATTTCAACTGGAATTTTAGCCATTTTTTACGTGAAATTGTAAACATGTGGACATGGATTTTGAAAATTCTAGAGAGAATTTAAAAGCTTCAACAGAATTTCAACAATTTTGAGAGGGATTTGAAAAGTTTCAATGGGAATGGGAAGAATTGGGACAAAAATTGGAAAATTTTTAAGGGACTTTGAAAAAATTTCAACTGGAATTTTAGCCGTTTTTTTACGTGAAATTGTAAACATGTGGCCATGGATTTTGAAAATTCTAGAGAGAATTTTAAAAGCTTCAAGAGAATTTCAACAATTTTGAGAGGGATTTGAAAAGTTTCAATGGGAATGGGAAGAATTGGGACAAAAATTGGAAAATTTTTAAGGGACTTTGAAAAAATTTCAACTGGAATTTTAGCCATTTTTTTATGTGAAATTGTAAACATGTGGCCATGGATTTTGAAAATTCTAGAGAGAATTTTAAAAGTTTCAACAGAATTTCAACAATTTTGAAAGGGATTTGAAAAGTTTCAATGGGAATGGGAAGAATTGGGACAAAAATTGGAAAATTTTTAAGGGACTTTGAAAAAATTTCAACTGGAATTTTAGCAATTTTTTGACGTGAAATTGTAAACATGTGGCCATGGATTTTGAAAATTCTAGAGAGAATTTTAAAAGCTTCAAGAGAATTTCAACAATTTTGAGAGGGATTTGAAAAGTTTCAATGGGAATGGGAAGAATTGGGACAAAAATTGGAAAATTTTTAAGGGACTTGAAAAAATTTCAACTGGAATTTTAGCCATTTTGTTACGTGAAATTGTGAACATGTTGAAGTGGATTTTGAAAATTCTAGAGAGAATTTTAAAAGCTTCAAGAGAATTTCAACAATTTTGAGAGGGATTTGAAAAGTTTCCATGGGAATGGGAAGAATTGCGACAAAAATTGGAAAATTTTTAAAGGACTTTGAAAAAATTTCAACTGGAATTTTAGCCATTTTTTACGTGAAATTGTAAACATGTTGAAGTGGATTTTGAAAATTCTAGAGAGAATTTTAAAAGCTTCAACAGAATTTCAACAATTTTGAGAGGGATTGAAAAGTTTCAATGGGAATGGGAAGAATTGGGACAAAAATTGGAAAATTTTTCAGGGACTTTGAAAAAATTTCAACTGGAATTTTAGCCATTTTTTGACGTGAAATTGTAAACATGTGGCCATGGATTTTGAAAATTCTAGAGAGAATTTTAAAAGCTTCAAGAGAATTTCAACAATTTTGAGAGGGATTTGAAAAGTTTCAATGGGAATGGGAAGAATTGGGACAAAAATTGGAAAATTTTTAAGGGACTTTGAAAAAATTTCAACTGGAATTTTAGCCATTTTGTTACGTGAAATTGTAAACATGTGGCCATGGATTTTGAAAATTCTAGAGAGAATTTTAAAAGCTTCAAGAGAATTTCAACAATTTTGAGAGGGATTTGAAAAGTTTCAATGGGAATGGGAAGAATTGGGACAAAAATTGGAAAATTTTTAAGGGACTTTGAAAAAAATTTCAACTGGAATTTTAGCCATTTTGTTACGTGAAATTGTGAACATGTGGACATGGATTTTGAAAATTCTAGAGAGAATTTTAAAAGCTTCAAGAGAATTTCTACAATTTTGAGAGGGATTTGAAAAGTTTCAATGGGAATGGGAAGAATTGCGACAAAAATTGGAAAATTTTTAAGGGACTTTGAAAAAATTTCAACTGGAATTTTAGCCATTTTTTGACGTGAAATTGTAAACATGTTGAAGTGGATTTTGAAAATTCTAGAGAGAATTTTAAAAGCTTCAACAGAATTTCAACAATTTTGAGAGGGATTTGAAAAGTTTCAATGGGAATGGGAAGAATTGGGACAAAAATTGGAAAATTTTTAAGGGACTTTGAAAAAATTTCAACTGGAATTTTAGCAATTTTTTGACGTGAAATTGTAAACATGTGGACATGGATTTTGAAAATTCTAGAGAGAATTTTAAAAGCTTCAAGAGAATTTCAACAATTTTGAGAGGGATTTGAAAAATTTCAATGGGAATGGGAAGAATTGGGACAAAAATTGGAAAATTTTTAAGGGACTTTGAAAAAATTTCAACTGGAATTTTAGCCATTTTTTTACGTGAAATTGTAAACATGTGGCCATGGATTTTGAAAATTCTAGAGAGAATTTTAAAAGCTTCAAGAGAATTTCAACAATTTGGAGAGGGATTTGAAAAGTTTCAATGGGAATGGGAAGAATTGGGACAAAAATTGGAAAATTTTTAAGGGACTTTGAAAAAATTTCAACTGGAATTTTAGCCATTTTGTTACGTGAAATTGTGAACATGTTGAAGTGGATTTTGAAAATTCTAGAGAGAATTTTAAAAGCTTCAAGAGAATTTCAACAATTTTGAGAGGGATTTGAAAAGTTTCAATGGGAATGGGAAGAATTGCGACAAAAATTGGAAAATTTTTAAAGGACTTTGAAAAAATTTCAACTGGAATTTTAGCCATTTTTTACGTGAAATTGTAAACATGTTGAAGTGGATTTTGAAAATTCTAGAGAGAATTTTAAAAGCTTCAACAGAATTTCAACAATTTTGAGAGGGATTTGAAAAGTTTCAATGGGAATGGGAAGAATTGGGACAAAAATTGGAAAATTTTTAAGGGACTTTGAAAAAATTTCAACTGGAATTTTAGCAATTTTTTTATGTGAAATTGTAAACATGTGGACATGGATTTTGAAAATTCTAGAGAGAATTTTAAAAGCTTCAAGAGAATTTCAACAATTTTGAGAGGGATTTGAAAAGTTTCAATGGGAATGGGAAGAATTGGGACAAAAATTGGAAAATTTTTAAGGGACTTTGAAAAAATTTCAACTGGAATTTTAGCCATTTTTTGACGTGAAATTGTAAACATGTGGACATGGATTTTGAAAATTCTAGAGAGAATTTTAAAAGCTTCAAGAGAATTTCAACGATTTTGAGAGGGATTTGAAAAGTTTCAATGGGAATGGGAAGAATTGGGACAAAAATTGGAAAATTTTTAAGGGACTTTGAAAAAATTTCAACTGGAATTTTAGCAATTTTTTTACGTGAAATTGTGAACATGTTGATGTGGATTTTGAAAATTCTAGAGAGAGTTTTAAAAGCTTCAACAGAATTTCAACAATTTTGAGAGGGATTTGAAAAGTTTCAATGGGAATGGGAAGAATTGGGACAAAAATTGGAAAATTTTTAAGGGACTTTGAAAAAATTTCAACTGGAATTTTAGCCATTTTTTTACGTGAAATTGTAAACATGTGGCCATGGATTTTGAAAATTCTAGAGAGAATTTTAAAAGCTTCAACAGAATTTCAACAATTTTGAGAGGGATTTGAAAAGTTTCAATGGGAATGGGAAGAATTGGGACAAAAATTGGAAAATTTTTAAGGGACTTTGAAAAAATTTCAACTGGAATTTTAGCCATTTTGTTACGTGAAATTGTAAACATGTGGCCATGGATTTTGAAAATTCTAGAGAGAATTTTAAAAGCTTCAACAGAATTTCAACAATTTTGAGAGGGATTTGAAAAGTTTCAATGGGAATGGGAAGAATTGGGACAAAAATTGGAAAATTTTTAAGGGACTTTGAAAAAATTTCAACTGGAATTTTAGCCATTTTTTTACGTGAAATTGTAAACATGTGGCCATGGATTTTGAAAATTCTAGAGAGAATTTTAAAAGCTTCAAGAGAATTTCAACAATTTTGAGAGGGATTTGAAAAGTTTCAATGGGAATGGGAAGAATTGGGACAAAAATTGGAAAATTTTTAAGGGACTTTGAAAAAATTTCAACTGGAATTTTAGCAATTTTTTTATGTGAAATTGTAAACATGTGGCCATGGATTTTGAAAATTCTAGAGAGAATTTTAAAAGCTTCAACAGAATTTCAACAATTTTGAGAGGGATTTGAAAAGTTTCCATGGGAATGGGAAGAATTGGGACAAAAATTGGAAAACTTTTCAGGGACTTTGAAAAAATTTCAACTGGAATTTTAGCCATTTTGTTACGTGAAATTGTAAACATGTGGCCATGGATTTTGAAAATTCTAGAGAGAATTTTAAAAGCTTCAACAGAATTTCAACAATTTTGAGAGGGATTTGAAAAGTTTCAATGGCAATGGGAAGAATTGGGACAAAAATTGGAAAATTTTTAAGGGACTTTGAAAAAATTTCAACTGGAATTTTAGCCGTTTTTTTACGTGAAATTGTAAACATGTGGCCATGGATTTTGAAAATTCTAGAGAGAATTTTAAAAGCTTCAAGAGAATTTCAACAATTTTGAGAGGGATTTGAAAAGTTTCAATGGGAATGGGAAGAATTGGGACAAAAATTGGAAAATTTTTAAGGGACTTTGAAAAAATTTCAACTGGAATTTTAGCCATTTTTTTATGTGAAATTGTAAACATGTGGCCATGGATTTTGAAAATTCTAGAGAGAATGTTAAAAGCTTCAACAGAATTTCAACAATTTTGAAAGGGATTTGAAAAGTTTCAATGGGAATGGGAAGAATTGGGACAAAAATTGGAAAATTTTTAAGGGACTTTGAAAAAATTTCAACTGGAATTTTAGCAATTTTTTGACGTGAAATTGTAAACATGTGGACATGGATTTTGAAAATTCTAGAGAGAGTTTTAAAAGCTTCAACAGAATTTCAACAATTTTGAAAGGGATTTGAAAAGTTTCAATGGGAATGGGAAGAATTGGGACAAAAATTGGAAAATTTTTAAGGGACTTTGAAAAAATTTCAACTGGAATTTTAGCCATTTTTTACGTGAAATTGTAAACATGTTGAAGTGGATTTTGAAAATTCTAGAGAGAATTTTAAAAGCTTCAAGAGAATTTCAACAATTTTGAGAGGGATTTGAAAAGTTTCAATGGGAATGGGAAGAATTGGGACAAAAATTGGAAAATTTTTAAGGGACTTTGAAAAAATTTCAACTGGAATTTTAGCCATTTTTTGACGTGAAATTGTAAACATGTGGCCATGGATTTTGAAAATTCTAGAGAGAATTTTAAAAGCTTCAACAGAATTTCAACAATTTGGAGAGGGATTTGAAAAGTTTCAATGGGAATGGGAAGAATTGGGACAAAAATTGGAAAATTTTTAAGGGACTTTGAAAAAATTTCAACTGGAATTTTAGCAATTTTTTTATGTGAAATTGTAAACATGTGGCCATGGATTTTGAAAATTCTAGAGAGAATTTTAAAAGTTTCAACAGAATTTCAACAATTTTGAAAGGGATTTGAAAAGTTTCAATGGGAATGGGAAGAATTGGGACAAAAATTGGAAAATTTTTCAGGGACTTTGAAAAAATTTCAACTGGAATTTTAGCCATTTTTTGACGTGAAATTGTAAACATGTGGACATGGATTTTGAAAATTCTAGAGAGAATTTTAAAATCTTCAACAGAATTTCAACAATTTTGAGAGGGATTTGAAAAATTTCAATGGGAATGGGAAGAATTGGGACAAAAATTGGAAAATTTTTAAGGGACTTTGAAAAAATTTCAACTGGAATTTTAGCCATTTTTTGACGTGAAATTGTAAACATGTGGACATGGATTTTGAAAATTCTAGAGAGAATTTTAAAAGCTTCAAGAGAATTTCAACGATTTTGAGAGGGATTTGAAAAGTTTCAATGGGAATGGGAAGAATTGGGACAAAAATTGGAAAATTTTTAAGGGACTTTGAAAAAATTTCAACTGGAATTTTAGCCATTTTTTTACATGAAATTGTAAACATGTTGATGTGGATTTTGAAAATTCTAGAGAGAATTTTAAAAGCTTCAACAGAATTTCAACAATTTTGAGAGGGATTTGAAAAGTTTCAATGGGAATGGGAAGAATTGGGACAAAAATTGGAAAATTTTTAAGGGACTTTGAAAAAATTTCAACTGGAATTTTAGCCATTTTGTTACGTGAAATTGTAAACATGTGGCCATGGATTTTGAAAATTCTAGAGAGAATTTTAAAAGCTTCAAGAGAATTTCAACAATTTTGAGAGGGATTTGAAAAGTTTCAATGGGAATGGGAAGAATTGGGACAAAAATTGGAAAATTTTTAAGGGACTTTGAAAAAATTTCAACTGGAATTTTAGCCATTTTGTTACGTGAAATTGTAAACATGTGGCCATGGATTTTGAAAATTCTAGAGAGAATTTTAAAAGCTTCAACAGAATTTCAACAATTTTGAGAGGGATTTGAAAAGTTTCAATGGGAATGGGAAGAATTGGGACAAAAATTGGAAAATTTTTAAGGGACTTTGAAAAAATTTCAACTGGAATTTTAGCCATTTTTTTACGTGAAATTGTAAACATGTGGCCATGGATTTTGAAAATTCTAGAGAGAATTTTAAAAGCTTCAAGAGAATTTCAACAATTTTGAGAGGGATTTGAAAAGTTTCAATGGGAATGGGAAGAATTGGGACAAAAATTGGAAAATTTTTAAGGGACTTAGAAAAAATTTCAACTGGAATTTTAGCCATTTTGTTACGTGAAATTGTAAACATGTGGACATGGATTTTGAAAATTCTAGAGAGAATTTTAAAAGCTTCAACAGAATTTCAACAATTTTGAGAGGGATTTGAAAAGTTTCAATGGGAATGGGAAGAATTGGGACAAAAATTGGAAAATTTTTAAGGGACTTTGAAAAAATTTCAACTGGAATTTTAGCCATTTTGTTACGTGAAATTGTAAACATGTGGCCATGGATTTTGAAAATTCTAGAGAGAATTTTAAAAGCTTCAAGAGAATTTCAACAATTTTGAGAGGGATTTGAAAAGTTTCAATGGGAATGGGAAGAATTGCGACAAAAATTGGAAAATTTTTAAAGGACTTTGAAAAAATTTCAACTGGAATTTTAGCCATTTTTTACGTGAAATTGTAAACATGTGGCCATGGATTTTGAAAATTCTAGAGAGAATTTTAAAAGCTTCAACAGAATTTCAACAATTTTGAGAGGGATTTGAAAAGTTTCAATGGGAATGGGAAGAATTGGGACAAAAATTGGAAAATTTTTAAGGGACTTTGAAAAAATTTCAACTGGAATTTTAGCCATTTTGTTACGTGAAATTGTGAACATGTTGAAGTGGATTTTGAAAATTCTAGAGAGAATTTTAAAAGCTTCAAGAGAATTTCAACAATTTTGAGAGGGATTTGAAAAGTTTCAATGGGAATGGGAAGAATTGGGACAAAAATTGGAAAATTTTTAAGGGACTTTGAAAAAATTTCAACTGGAATTTTAGCCATTTTTTTATGTGAAATTGTAAACATGTGGCCATGGATTTTGAAAATTCTTGAGAGAATGTTAAAAGCTTCAACAGAATTTCAACAATTTTGAAAGGGATTTGAAAAGTTTCAATGGGAATGGGAAGAATTGGGACAAAAATTGGAAAATTTTTAAGGGACTTTGAAAAAATTTCAACTGGAATTTTAGCAATTTTTTGACGTGAAATTGTAAACATGTGGCCATGGATTTTGAAAATTCTAGAGAGAATTTTAAAAGCTTCAACAGAATTTCAACAATTTTGAGAGGGATTTGAAAAGTTTCAATGGGAATGGGAAGAATTGGGACAAAAATTGGAAAATTTTTAAGGGACTTTGAAAAAATTTCAACTGGAATTTTAGCCATTTTGTTACGTGAAATTGTGAACATGTTGAAGTGGATTTTGAAAATTCTAGATAGAATTTTAAAAGCTTCAAGAGAATTTCAACAATTTTGAGAGGGATTTGAAAAGTTTCAATGGGAATGGGAAGAATTGCGACAAAAATTGGAAAATTTTTAAAGGACTTTGAAAAAATTTCAACTGGAATTTTAGCCATTTTTTACGTGAAATTGTAAACATGTTGAAGTGGATTTTGAAAATTCTAGAGAGAATTTTAAAAGCTTCAACAGAATTTCAACAATTTTGAGAGGGATTTGAAAAGTTTCAATGGGAATGGGAAGAATTGGGACAAAAATTGGAAAATTTTTCAGGGACTTTGAAAAAATTTCAACTGGAATTTTAGCAATTTTTTGACGTGAAATTGTAAACATGTGGACATGGATTTTGAAAATTCTAGAGAGAATTTTAAAAGCTTCAAGAGAATTTCAACAATTTTGAGAGGGATTTGAAAAGTTTCAATGGGAATGGGAAGAATTGGGACAAAAATTGGAAAATTTTTAAGGGACTTTGAAAAAATTTCAACTGGAATTTTAGCCATTTTGTTACGTGAAATTGTAAACATGTGGCCATGGATTTTGAAAATTCTAGAGAGAATTTTAAAAGCTTCAAGAGAATTTCAACAATTTGGAGAGGGATTTGAAAAGTTTCAATGGGAATGGGAAGAATTGGGACAAAAATTGGAAAATTTTTAAGGGACTTTGAAAAAATTTCAACTGGAATTTTAGCCATTTTTTGACGTGAAATTGTAAACATGTGGACATGGATTTTGAAAATTCTAGAGAGAATTTTAAAAGCTTCAACAGAATTTCAACAATTTTGAGAGGGATTTGAAAAGTTTCAATGGGAATGGGAAGAATTGGGACAAAAATTGGAAAATTTTTAAGGGACTTTGAAAAAATTTCAACTGGAATTTTAGCCATTTTGTTACGTGAAATTGTAAACATGTGGCCATGGATTTTGAAAATTCTAGAGAGAATTTTAAAAGCTTCAAGAGAATTTCAACAATTTTGAGAGGGATTTGAAAAGTTTCAATGGGAATGGGAAGAATTGGGACAAAAATTGGAAAATTTTTAAGGGACTTTGAAAAAATTTCAACTGGAATTTTAGCCATTTTGTTACGTGAAATTGTGAACATGTGGACATGGATTTTGAAAATTCTAGAGAGAATTTTAAAAGCTTCAAGAGAATTTCTACAATTTTGAGAGGGATTTGAAAAGTTTCAATGGGAATGGGAAGAATTGGGACAAAAATTGGAAAATTTTTAAGGGACTTTGAAAAAATTTCAACTGGAATTTTAGCCATTTTTTGACGTGAAATTGTAAACATGTTGAAGTGGATTTTGAAAATTCTAGAGAGAATTTTAAAAGCTTCAACAGAATTTCAACAATTTTGAGAGGGATTTGAAAAGTTTCAATGGGAATGGGAAGAATTGGGACAAAAATTGGAAAATTTTTCAGGGACTTTGAAAAAATTTCAACTGGAATTTTAGCAATTTTTTGACGTGAAATTGTAAACATGTGGACATGGATTTTGAAAATTCTAGAGAGAATTTTAAAATCTTCAACAGAATTTCAACAATTTTGAGAGGGATTTGAAAAATTTCAATGGGAATGGGAAGAATTGGGACAAAAATTGGAAAATTTTTAAGGGACTTTGAAAAAATTTCAACTGGAATTTTAGCCATTTTTTTACGTGAAATTGTAAACATGTGGCCATGGATTTTGAAAATTCTAGAGAGAATTTTAAAAGCTTCAAGAGAATTTCAACAATTTGGAGAGGGATTTGAAAAGTTTCAATGGGAATGGGAAGAATTGGGACAAAAATTGGAAAATTTTTAAGGGACTTTGAAAAAATTTCAACTGGAATTTTAGCCATTTTGTTACGTGAAATTGTGAACATGTTGAAGTGGATTTTGAAAATTCTAGAGAGAATTTTAAAAGCTTCAAGAGAATTTCAACAATTTTGAGAGGGATTTGAAAAGTTTCAATGGGAATGGGAAGAATTGGGACAAAAATTGGAAAATTTTTAAAGGACTTTGAAAAAATTTCAACTGGAATTTTAGCCATTTTTTACGTGAAATTGTAAACATGTGGACATGGATTTTGAAAATTCTAGAGAGAATTTTAAAAGCTTCAACAGAATTTCAACAATTTTGAGAGGGATTTGAAAAGTTTCAATGGGAATGGGAAGAATTGGGACAAAAATTGGAAAATTTTTAAGGGACTTTGAAAAAATTTCAACTGGAATTTTAGCCGTTTTTTTACGTGAAATTGTAAACATGTGGCCATGGATTTTGAAAATTCTAGAGAGAATTTTAAAAGCTTCAAGAGAATTTCAACAATTTTGAGAGGGATTTGAAAAGTTTCAATGGGAATGGGAAGAATTGGGACAAAAATTGGAAAATTTTTAAGGGACTTTGAAAAAATTTCAACTGGAATTTTAGCCATTTTGTTACGTGAAATTGTGAACATGTTGAAGTGGATTTTGAAAATTCTAGAGAGAATTTTAAAAGCTTCAAGAGAATTTCAACAATTTTGAGAGGGATTTGAAAAGTTTCAATGGGAATGGGAAGAATTGGGAAAAAAATTGGAAAATTTTTAAAGGACTTTGAAAAAATTTCAACTGGAATTTTAGCCATTTTTTACGTGAAATTGTAAACATGTTGAAGTGGATTTTGAAAATTCTAGAGAGAATTTTAAAAGCTTCAACAGAATTTCAACAATTTTGAGAGGGATTTGAAAAGTTTCAATGGGAATGGGAAGAATTGGGACAAAAATTGGAAAATTTTTCAGCGACTTTGAAAAAATTTCAACTGGAATTTTAGCAATTTTTTTATGTGAAATTGTAAACATGTGGACATGGATTTTGAAAATTCTAGAGAGAATTTTAAAAGCTTCAAGAGAATTTCAACGATTTTGAGAGGGATTTGAAAAGTTTCAATGGGAATGGGAAGAATTGGGACAAAAATTGGAAAATTTTTAAGGGACTTTGAAAAAATTTCAACTGGAATTTTAGCCATTTTGTTACGTGAAATTGTAAACATGTGGCCATGGATTTTGAAAATTCTAGAGAGAATTTTAAAAGCTTCAAGAGAATTTCAACAATTTTGAGAGGGATTTGAAAAGTTTCAATGGGAATGGGAAGAATTGGGACAAAAATTGGAAAATTTTTAAGGGACTTTGAAAAAATTTCAACTGGAATTTTAGCCATTTTGTTACGTGAAATTGTGAACATGTGGACATGGATTTTGAAAATTCTAGAGAGAATTTTAAAAGCTTCAAGAGAATTTCTACAATTTTGAGAGGGATTTGAAAAGTTTCAATGGGAATGGGAAGAATTGCGACAAAAATTGGAAAATTTTTAAGGGACTTTGAAAAAATTTCAACTGGAATTTTAGCCATTTTTTGACGTGAAATTGTAAACATGTTGAAGTGGATTTTGAAAATTCTAGAGAGAATTTTAAAAGCTTCAACAGAATTTCAACAATTTTGAGAGGGATTTGAAAAGTTTCAATGGGAATGGGAAGAATTGGGACAAAAATTGGAAAATTTTTCAGGGACTTTGAAAAAATTTCAACTGGAATTTTAGCAATTTTTTGACGTGAAATTGTAAACATGTGGACATGGATTTTGAAAATTCTAGAGAGAATTTTAAAAGCTTCAAGAGAATTTCAACAATTTTGAGAGGGATTTGAAAAATTTCAATGGGAATGGGAAGAATTGGGACAAAAATTGGAAAATTTTTAAGGGACTTTGAAAAAATTTCAACTGGAATTTTAGCCATTTTTTTACGTGAAATTGTAAACATGTGGCCATGGATTTTGAAAATTCTAGAGAGAATTTTAAAAGCTTCAAGAGAATTTCAACAATTTGGAGAGGGATTTGAAAAGTTTCAATGGGAATGGGAAGAATTGGGACAAAAATTGGAAAATTTTTAAGGGACTTTGAAAAAATTTCAACTGGAATTTTAGCCATTTTGTTACGTGAAATTGTGAACATGTTGAAGTGGATTTTGAAAATTCTAGAGAGAATTTTAAAAGCTTCAAGAGAATTTCAACAATTTTGAGAGGGATTTGAAAAGTTTCAATGGGAATGGGAAGAATTGCGACAAAAATTGGAAAATTTTTAAAGGACTTTGAAAAAATTTCAACTGGAATTTTAGCCATTTTTTACGTGAAATTGTAAACATGTTGAAGTGGATTTTGAAAATTCTAGAGAGAATTTTAAAAGCTTCAACAGAATTTCAACAATTTTGAGAGGGATTTGAAAAGTTTCAATGGGAATGGGAAGAATTGGGACAAAAATTGGAAAATTTTTAAGGGACTTTGAAAAAATTTCAACTGGAATTTTAGCAATTTTTTTATGTGAAATTGTAAACATGTGGACATGGATTTTGAAAATTCTAGAGAGAATTTTAAAAGCTTCAAGAGAATTTCAACAATTTTGAGAGGGATTTGAAAAGTTTCAATGGGAATGGGAAGAATTGGGACAAAAATTGGAAAATTTTTAAGGGACTTTGAAAAAATTTCAACTGGAATTTTAGCCATTTTGTTACGTGAAATTGTAAACATGTGGCCATGGATTTTGAAAATTCTAGAGAGAATTTTAAAAGCTTCAAGAGAATTTCAACAATTTTGAGAGGGATTTGAAAAGTTTCAATGGGAATGGGAAGAATTGGGACAAAAATTGGAAAA
This sequence comes from Streptopelia decaocto, assembly GCF_964273445.1. Taxonomy (NCBI): domain Eukaryota; kingdom Metazoa; phylum Chordata; class Aves; order Columbiformes; family Columbidae; genus Streptopelia; species Streptopelia decaocto. The sequence goes on along the minus strand of NW_028116601.1, from coordinate 10,758 downwards.
TTTTTAAGGGACTTTGAAAAAATTTCAACTGGAATTTTAGCCATTTTTTGACGTGAAATTGTAAACATGTTGAAGTGGATTTTGAAAATTCTAGAGAGAATTTTAAAAGCTTCAACAGAATTTCAACAATTTTGAGAGGGATTTGAAAAGTTTCAATGGGAATGGGAAGAATTGGGACAAAAATTGGAAAATTTTTAAGGGACTTTGAAAAAATTTCAACTGGAATTTTAGCAATTTTTTTATGTGAAATTGTAAACATGTGGACATGGATTTTGAAAATTCTAGAGAGAATTTTAAAAGCTTCAAGAGAATTTCAACAATTTTGAGAGGGATTTGAAAAGTTTCAATGGGAATGGGAAGAATTGGGACAAAAATTGGAAAATTTTTAAGGGACTTTGAAAAAATTTCAACTGGAATTTTAGCCATTTTTTTACATGAAATTGTAAACATGTGGACATGGATTTTGAAAATTCTAGAGAGAATTTTAAAAGCTTCAAGAGAATTTCAACAATTTTGAGAGGGATTTTAAAAGTTTCAATGGGAATGGGAAGAATTGGGACAAAAATTGGAAAATTTTTAAGGGACTTTGAAAAAATTTCAACTGGAATTTTAGCAATTTTTTGACGTGAAATTGTAAACATGTGGCCATGGATTTTGAAAATTCTAGAGAGAATTTTAAAAGCTTCAAGAGAATTTCAACAATTTTGAGAGGGATTTGAAAAGTTTCAATGGGAATGGGAAGAATTGGGACAAAAATTGGAAAATTTTTAAGGGACTTTGAAAAAATTTCAACTGGAATTTTAGCAATTTTTTGACGTGAAATTGTAAACATGTGGCCATGGATTTTGAAAATTCTAGAGAGAATTTTAAAAGCTTCAAGAGAATTTCAACGATTTTGAGAGGGATTTGAAAAGTTTCAATGGGAATGGGAAGAATTGGGACAAAAATTGGAAAATTTTGAAGGGACTTTGAAAAAATTTCAACTGGAATTTTAGCCATTTTGTTACGTGAAATTGTAAACATGTGGCCATGGATTTTGAAAATTCTAGAGAGAATTTTAAAAGCTTCAAGAGAATTTCAACAATTTTGAGAGGGATTTGAAAAGTTTCAATGGGAATGGGAAGAATTGGGACAAAAATTGGAAAATTTTTAAGGGACTTTGAAAAAATTTCAACTGGAATTTTAGCCATTTTGTTACGTGAAATTGTGAACATGTGGACATGGATTTTGAAAATTCTAGAGAGAATTTTAAAAGCTTCAAGAGAATTTCTACAATTTTGAGAGGGATTTGAAAAGTTTCAATGGGAATGGGAAGAATTGCGACAAAAATTGGAAAATTTTTAAGGGACTTTGAAAAAATTTCAACTGGAATTTTAGCCATTTTTTGACGTGAAATTGTAAACATGTTGAAGTGGATTTTGAAAATTCTAGAGAGAATTTTAAAAGCTTCAACAGAATTTCAACAATTTTGAGAGGGATTTGAAAAGTTTCAATGGGAATGGGAAGAATTGGGACAAAAATTGGAAAATTTTTAAGGGACTTTGAAAAAATTTCAACTGGAATTTTAGCAATTTTTTGACGTGAAATTGTAAACATGTGGACATGGATTTTGAAAATTCTAGAGAGAATTTTAAAAGCTTCAAGAGAATTTCAACAATTTTGAGAGGGATTTGAAAAATTTCAATGGGAATGGGAAGAATTGGGACAAAAATTGGAAAATTTTTAAGGGACTTTGAAAAAATTTCAACTGGAATTTTAGCCATTTTGTTACGTGAAATTGTGAACATGTTGAAGTGGATTTTGAAAATTCTAGAGAGAATTTTAAAAGCTTCAAGAGAATTTCAACAATTTTGAGAGGGATTTGAAAAGTTTCAATGGGAATGGGAAGAATTGCGACAAAAATTGGAAAATTTTTAAAGGACTTTGAAAAAATTTCAACTGGAATTTTAGCCATTTTTTACGTGAAATTGTAAACATGTTGAAGTGGATTTTGAAAATTCTAGAGAGAATTTTAAAAGCTTCAACAGAATTTCAACAATTTTGAGAGGGATTTGAAAAGTTTCAATGGGAATGGGAAGAATTGGGACAAAAATTGGAAAATTTTTAAGGGACTTTGAAAAAATTTCAACTGGAATTTTAGCAATTTTTTTATGTGAAATTGTAAACATGTGGACATGGATTTTGAAAATTCTAGAGAGAATTTTAAAAGCTTCAAGAGAATTTCAACAATTTTGAGAGGGATTTGAAAAGTTTCAATGGGAATGGGAAGAATTGGGACAAAAATTGGAAAATTTTTAAGGGACTTTGAAAAAATTTCAACTGGAATTTTAGCCATTTTGTTACGTGAAATTGTAAACATGTGGCCATGGATTTTGAAAATTCTAGAGAGAATTTTAAAAGCTTCAAGAGAATTTCAACAATTTTGAGAGGGATTTGAAAAGTTTCAATGGGAATGGGAAGAATTGGGACAAAAATTGGAAAATTTTTAAGGGACTTTGAAAAAATTTCAACTGGAATTTTAGCCATTTTTTGACGTGAAATTGTAAACATGTTGAAGTGGATTTTGAAAATTCTAGAGAGAATTTTAAAAGCTTCAACAGAATTTCAACAATTTTGAGAGGGATTTGAAAAGTTTCAATGGGAATGGGAAGAATTGGGACAAAAATTGGAAAATTTTTAAGGGACTTTGAAAAAATTTCAACTGGAATTTTAGCAATTTTTTTATGTGAAATTGTAAACATGTGGACATGGATTTTGAAAATTCTAGAGAGAATTTTAAAAGCTTCAAGAGAATTTCAACAATTTTGAGAGGGATTTGAAAAGTTTCAATGGGAATGGGAAGAATTGGGACAAAAATTGGAAAATTTTTAAGGGACTTTGAAAAAATTTCAACTGGAATTTTAGCCATTTTTTTACATGAAATTGTAAACATGTGGACATGGATTTTGAAAATTCTAGAGAGAATTTTAAAAGCTTCAAGAGAATTTCAACAATTTTGAGAGGGATTTTAAAAGTTTCAATGGGAATGGGAAGAATTGGGACAAAAATTGGAAAATTTTTAAGGGACTTTGAAAAAATTTCAACTGGAATTTTAGCAATTTTTTGACGTGAAATTGTAAACATGTGGCCATGGATTTTGAAAATTCTAGAGAGAATTTTAAAAGCTTCAAGAGAATTTCTACAATTTTGAGAGGGATTTGAAAAGTTTCAATGGGAATGGGAAGAATTGCGACAAAAATTGGAAAATTTTTCAGGGACTTTGAAAAAATTTCAACTGGAATTTTAGCAATTTTTTGACGTGAAATTGTAAACATGTGGCCATGGATTTTGAAAATTCTAGAGAGAATTTTAAAAGCTTCAAGAGAATTTCAACGATTTTGAGAGGGATTTGAAAAGTTTCAATGGGAATGGGAAGAATTGGGACAAAAATTGGAAAATTTTTAAGGGACTTTGAAAAAATTTCAACTGGAATTTTAGCCATTTTGTTACGTGAAATTGTAAACATGTGGCCATGGATTTTGAAAATTCTAGAGAGAATTTTAAAAGCTTCAAGAGAATTTCAACAATTTTGAGAGGGATTTGAAAAGTTTCAATGGGAATGGGAAGAATTGGGACAAAAATTGGAAAATTTTTAAGGGACTTTGAAAAAATTTCAACTGGAATTTTAGCCATTTTGTTACGTGAAATTGTGAACATGTGGACATGGATTTTGAAAATTCTAGAGAGAATTTTAAAAGCTTCAAGAGAATTTCTACAATTTTGAGAGGGATTTGAAAAGTTTCAATGGGAATGGGAAGAATTGCGACAAAAATTGGAAAATTTTTCAGGGACTTTGAAAAAATTTCAACTGGAATTTTAGCCATTTTTTGACGTGAAATTGTAAACATGTTGAAGTGGATTTTGAAAATTCTAGAGAGAATTTTAAAAGCTTCAACAGAATTTCAACAATTTTGAGAGGGATTTGAAAAGTTTCAATGGGAATGGGAAGAATTGGGACAAAAATTGGAAAATTTTTCAGGGACTTTGAAAAAATTTCAACTGGAATTTTAGCAATTTTTTGACGTGAAATTGTAAACATGTGGACATGGATTTTGAAAATTCTAGAGAGAATTTTAAAAGCTTCAAGAGAATTTCAACAATTTTGAGAGGGATTTGAAAAATTTCAATGGGAATGGGAAGAATTGGGACAAAAATTGGAAAATTTTTAAGGGACTTTGAAAAAATTTCAACTGGAATTTTAGCCATTTTTTTACGTGAAATTGTAAACATGTGGCCATGGATTTTGAAAATTCTAGAGAGAATTTTAAAAGCTTCAAGAGAATTTCAACAATTTGGAGAGGGATTTGAAAAGTTTCAATGGGAATGGGAAGAATTGGGACAAAAATTGGAAAATTTTTAAGGGACTTTGAAAAAATTTCAACTGGAATTTTAGCCATTTTGTTACGTGAAATTGTGAACATGTTGAAGTGGATTTTGAAAATTCTAGAGAGAATTTTAAAAGCTTCAAGAGAATTTCAACAATTTTGAGAGGGATTTGAAAAGTTTCAATGGGAATGGGAAGAATTGCGACAAAAATTGGAAAATTTTTAAAGGACTTTGAAAAAATTTCAACTGGAATTTTAGCCATTTTTTACGTGAAATTGTAAACATGTTGAAGTGGATTTTGAAAATTCTAGAGAGAATTTTAAAAGCTTCAACAGAATTTCAACAATTTTGAGAGGGATTTGAAAAGTTTCAATGGGAATGGGAAGAATTGGGACAAAAATTGGAAAATTTTTAAGGGACTTTGAAAAAATTTCAACTGGAATTTTAGCAATTTTTTTATGTGAAATTGTAAACATGTGGACATGGATTTTGAAAATTCTAGAGAGAATTTTAAAAGCTTCAAGAGAATTTCAACAATTTTGAGAGGGATTTGAAAAGTTGATTTGAAAAGTTTCAATGGGAATGGGAAGAATTGGGACAAAAATTGGAAAATTTTTAAGGGACTTTGAAAAATTTCAACTGGAATTTTAGCCATTTTGTTACGTGAAATTGTAACATGTGGCCATGGATTTTGAAAATTCTAGAGAGAATTTTAAAAGCTTCAAGAGAATTTCAACAATTTTGAGAGGGATTTGAAAAGTTTCAATGGGAATGGGAAGAATTGGGACAAAAATTGGAAAATTTTTAAGGGACTTTGAAAAAATTTCAACTGGAATTTTAGCCATTTTTTGACGTGAAATTGTAAACATGTGAAGTGGATTTTGAAATTCTAGAGAGAATTTTAAAAGCTTCAACAGAATTTCAACAATTTTGAGAGGGATTTGAAAAGTTTCAATGGGAATGGGAAGAATTGGGACAAAAATTGGAAAATTTTTAAGGGACTTTGAAAAAATTTCAACTGGAATTTTAGCAATTTTTTATGTGAAATTGTAAACATGTGGACATGGATTTTGAAAATTCTAGAGAGAATTTTAAAAGCTTCAAGAGAATTTCAACAATTTTGAGAGGGATTTGAAAAGTTTCAATGGGAATGGGAAGAATTGGGACAAAAATTGGAAAATTTTTAAGGGACTTTGAAAAAATTTCAACTGGAATTTAGCCATTTTTTTACATGAAATTGTAAACATGTGGACATGGATTTTGAAAATTCTAGAGAGAATTTTAAAAGCTTCAAGAGAATTTCAACAATTTGGAGAGGGATTTGAAAAGTTTCAATGGGAATGGGAAGAATTGGGACAAAAATTGGAAAATTTTTAAGGGACTTTGAAAAAATTTCAACTGGAATTTTAGCAATTTTTTGACGTGAAATTGTAAACATGTGGCCATGGATTTTGAAAATTCTAGAGAGAATTTTAAAGCTTCAAGAGAATTTCAACAATTTTGAGAGGGATTTGAAAAGTTTCAATGGGAATGGAAGAATTGGGACAAAAATTGGAAAATTTTTAAGGGACTTTGAAAAAATTTCAACTGGAATTTTAGCCATTTTGTTACGTGAAATTGTGAACATGTTGAAGTGGATTTTGAAAATTCTAGAGAGAATTTTAAAAGCCTTCAAGAGAATTTCAACAATTTTGAGAGGGATTTGAAAAGTTTCAATGGGAATGGGAAGAATTGGGACAAAAATTGGAAAATTTTTCAGGGACTTTGAAAAAATTTCAACTGGAATTTTAGCCATTTTTTGACGTGAAATTGTAAACATGTTGAAGTGGATTTTGAAAATTCTAGAGAGAATTTAAAAGCTTCAACAGAATTTCAACAGTTTTGAGAGGGATTTGAAAAGTTTCAATGCGAATGGGAAGAATTGGGACAAAAATTGGAAAATTTTTAAGGGACTTTGAAAAAATTTCAACTGGAATTTTAGCCATTTTGTTACGTGAAATTGTAAACATGTGGCCATGGATTTTGAAAATTCTAGAGAGAATTTTAAAAGCTTCAACAGAATTTCAACAATTTTGAGAGGGATTTGAAAAGTTTCAATGGGAATGGGAAGAATTGGGACAAAAATTGGAAAATTTTTAAGGGACTTTGAAAAAATTTCAACTGGAATTTTAGCCATTTTTTTACATGAAATTGTAAACATGTGGCCATGGATTTTGAAAATTCTAGAGAGAATTTTAAAAGCTTCAACAGAATTTCAACAATTTTGAGAGGGATTTGAAAAGTTTCAATGGGAATGGGAAGAATTGGGACAAAAATTGGAAAATTTTTAAGGGACTTTGAAAAAATTTCAACTGGAATTTTAGCCGTTTTTTTACGTGAAATTGTAAACATGTTGAAGTGGATTTTGAAAATTCTAGAGAGAATTTTAAAAGCTTCAACAGAATTTCAACAATTTTGAGAGGGATTTGAAAAGTTTCAATGGGAATGGGAAGAATTGGGACAAAAATTGGAAAATTTTTAAGGGACTTTGAAAAAATTTCAACTGGAATTTTAGCAATTTTTTTATGTGAAATTGTAAACATGTGGCCATGGATTTTGAAAATTCTAGAGAGAATTTTAAAGTTTCAACAGAATTTCAACAATTTTGAAAGGGATTTGAAAAGTTTCAATGGGAATGGGAAGAATTGGGACAAAAATTGGAAAATTTTTAAGGGACTTTGAAAAAATTTCAACTGGAATTTTAGCAATTTTTTTATGTGAAATTGTAAACATGTGGACATGGATTTTGAAAATTCTAGAGAGAATTTTAAAAGCTTCAAGAGAATTTCAACAATTTTGAGAGGGATTTGAAAAGTTTCAATGGGAATGGGAAGAATTGGGACAAAAATTGGAAAATTTTTAAGGGACTTTGAAAAAATTTCAAGTGGAATTTTAGCCATTTTGTTACGTGAAATTGTAAACATGTGGCCATGGATTTTGAAAATTCTAGAGAGAATTTTAAAAGCTTCAAGAGAATTTCAACAATTTGGAGAGGGATTTGAAAAGTTTCAATGGGAATGGGAAGAATTGGGACAAAATTGGAAAATTTGAAGGGACTTTGAAAAAATTTCAACTGGAATTTTAGCCATTTTGTTACGTGAAATTGTAAACATGTGGCCATGGATTTTGAAAATTCTAGAGAGAATTTTAAAAGCTTCAAGAGAATTTCAACAATTTTGAGAGGGATTTGAAAAGTTTCCATGGGAATGGGAAGAATTGGGACAAAAATTGGAAAATTTTTAAGGGACTTTGAAAAAATTTCAACTGGAATTTTAGCCATTTTTTGACGTGAAATTGTAAACATGTGGCCATGGATTTTGAAAATTCTAGAGAGAATTTTAAAAGCTTCAAGAGAATTTCAACAATTTTGAGAGGGATTTGAAAAGTTTCAATGGAATGGGAAGAATTGGGACAAAAATTGGAAAATTTTTCAGGGACTTTGAAAAATTTCAACTGGAATTTTAGCCATTTTTTGACGTGAAATTGTAAACATGTTGAAGTGGATTTTGAAAATTCTAGAGAGAATTTTAAAAGCTTCAACAGAATTTCAACAGTTTTGAGAGGGATTTGAAAAGTTTCAATGCGAATGGGAAGAATTGGGACAAAAATTGGAAAATTTTTAAGGGACTTTGAAAAAATTTCAACTGGAATTTTAGCCATTTTTTTACGTGAAATTGTAAACATGTGGCCATGGATTTTGAAAATTCTAGAGAGAATTTTAAAAGCTTCAACAGAATTTCAACAATTTTGAGAGGGATTTGAAAAGTTTCAATGGGAATGGGAAGAATTGGGACAAAAATTGGAAAATTTTTAAGGGACTTTGAAAAAATTTCAACTGGAATTTTAGCCATTTTTTTACATGAAATTGTAAACATGTGGCCATGGATTTTGAAAATTCTAGAGAGAATTTTAAAAGCTTCAACAGAATTTCAACAATTTTGAGAGGGATTTGAAAAGTTTCAATGGGAATGGGAAGAATTGGGACAAAAATTGGAAAATTTTTAAGGGACTTTGAAAAAATTTCAACTGGAATTTTAGCCGTTTTTTTACGTGAAATTGTAAACATGTTGAAGTGGATTTTGAAAATTCTAGAGAGAATTTTAAAAGCTTCAACAGAATTTCAACAATTTTGAGAGGGATTTGAAAAGTTTCAATGGGAATGGGAAGAATTGGGACAAAAATTGGAAAATTTTTAAGGGACTTTGAAAAAATTTCAACTGGAATTTTAGCAATTTTTTTATGTGAAATTGTAAACATGTGGCCATGGATTTTGAAAATTCTAGAGAGAATTTTAAAAGTTTCAACAGAATTTCAACAATTTTGAAAGGGATTTGAAAAGTTTCAATGGGAATGGGAAGAATTGGGACAAAAATTGGAAAATTTTTAAGGGACTTTGAAAAAATTTCAACTGGAATTTTAGCAAATTTTTTTATGTGAAATTGTAAACATGTGGACATGGATTTTGAAAATTCTAGAGAGAATTTTAAAAGCTTCAAGAGAATTTCAACAATTTTGAGAGGGATTTGAAAAGTTTCAATGGGAATGGGGAAGAATTGGGACAAAAATTGGAAAATTTTTAAGGGACTTTGAAAAAATTTCAAGTGGAATTTTAGCCATTTTGTTACGTGAAATTGTAAACATGTGGCCATGGATTTTGAAAATTCTAGAGAGAATTTTAAAAGCTTCAAGAGAATTTCAACAATTTGGAGAGGGATTTGAAAAGTTTCAATGGGAATGGGAAGAATTGGGACAAAAATTGGAAATTTTGAAGGGACTTTGAAAAAATTTCAACTGGAATTTTAGCCATTTTGTTACGTGAAATTGTAAACATGTGGCCATGGATTTTGAAAATTCTAGAGAGAATTTTAAAAGCTTCAAGAGAATTTCAACAATTTTGAGAGGGATTTGAAAAGTTTCCATGGGAATGGGAAGAATTGGGACAAAAATTGGAAAATTTTTAAGGGACTTTGAAAAAATTTCAACTGGAATTTTAGCCATTTTTTGACGTGAAATTGTAAACATGTGGCCATGGATTTTGAAAATTCTAGAGAGAATTTTAAAACCTTCAACAGAATTTCAACAATTTGAGAGGGATTTGAAAAGTTTCAATGGGAATGGGAAGAATTGGGACAAAAATTGGAAAATTTTTAAGGGACTTTGAAAAAATTTCAACTGGAATTTTAGCAATTTTTTTATGTGAAATTGTAAACATGTGGACATGGATTTTGAAAATTCTAGAGAGAATTTTAAAAGCTTCAAGAGAATTTCAACAATTTGAGAGGGATTTGAAAAGTTTCAATGGGAATGGGAAGAATTGGGACAAAAATTGGAAAATTTTTAAGGGACTTTGAAAAATTTCAACTGGAATTTAGCCATTTTTTACATGAAATTGTAAACATGTGGCCATGGATTTTGAAAATTCTAGAGAGAATTTTAAAAGCTTCAAGAGAATTTCAACAATTTTGAGAGGGATTTGAAAGTTTCAATGGGAATGGGAAGAATTGGGACAAAAATTGGAAAATTTTTAAGGGACTTTGAAAAAATTTCAACTGGAATTTTAGCAATTTTTGACGTGAAATTGTAAACATGTGGCCATGGATTTTGAAAATTCTAGAGAGAATTTTAAAGCTTCAAGAGAATTTCAACAATTTTGAGAGGGATTTTGAAGGTTTCAATGGGAATGGGAAGAATTGGGATAAAAATTGGCAAATTTTTAAGGGACTTTGAAAAAATTTCAACTGGAATTTTAGCCATTTTTTGACGTGAAATTGTAAACATGTTGAAGTGGATTTTGAAAATTCTAGAGAGAATTTTAAAAGCTTCAACAGAATTTCAACAGTTTTGAGAGGGATTTGAAAAGTTTCCATGGGAATGGGAAGAATTGGGACAAAAATTGGAAAATTTTTAAGGGACTTTGAAAAAATTTCAACTGGAATTTTAGCAATTTTTTTATGTGAAATTGTAAACATGTGGCCATGGATTTTGAAAATTCTAGAGAGAATTTAAAAGCTTCAACAGAATTTCAACAATTTTGAGAGGGATTTGAAAAGTTTCAATGGGAATGGAAGAATTGGGACAAAAATTGGAAAATTTTTAAGGGACTTTGAAAAATTTCAACTGGAATTTTAGCCATTTTTTTTACATGAAATTGTAAACATGTGGCCATGGATTTTGAAAATTCTAGAGAGAATTTTAAAAGCTTCAACAGAATTTCAACAATTTTGAGAGGGATTTGAAAAGTTTCAATGGGAATGGGAAGAATTGGGACAAAAATTGGAAAATTTTTAAGGGACTTTGAAAAAATTTCAACTGGAATTTTAGCAATTTTTTTATGTGAAATTGTAAACATGTGGC